>NC_142540.1:8952500-9152500 GCF_056151865.1 Erythranthe guttata
AATATGGTGAAAATGATCCAAGAAGTTCGTTATTAACTAAAATTTTACAATGCTTGTTTTGGATGATGTGTTTTAAGTTGTATGTGCAACTATTATTTCATTATGTTATGAACTACTATCAAATATTTTGTGTTTTATGTTTTGAAGGTGAACAACACCATTTGGTGCCCTTGTTTAAATTAAATTAAATACTTTGATTGAAATTTTTTTTTTTTATGTATTATCACCTTTGTTGCTAGCTTTCAAAACCCAAATTATAAATTAAATTGATTAGCTTTAACCAATGTAAACAAAATTCAGAGAGTTTTTCAATCAAAATTGGTATTTTACAATAGCGAAACAATCACTATCAAAACATAAGCATCACAAATGGTAGCGTTTGATAATAGTGATAACATAACATCACCATTAGGACTGGAAATTCAGGATTGAGATTCGGGATCCCGTCCCGTCCCGATCGGCATTTGGCTATTTGGGAGTAGAAATTTGGGATTTCGGGATTATGGGATTCGGGATCGGGATTCGGCTGAAAAATGGGACGGGATTCGGGAATGGGTCAAATTCCGTTCGGTATAATTTAATCCCAAATTTATATATATATATATATATATATATATATATATATATATATATATATATATATATATATATATATATATATATATATATATATATATATATATATTTTATAAGCATAAGAAATAAAATTAGGGCAGCCCAAGTCTGAAGTCCCACCCCAATTAATCACCACTCACCAGTTCACCACCGGCAGCCGCTTCTTTTCGCCAGCCGCTCACAAGTCGCCCCAATTTACCATCACCACTTACTGCACCACCAGTTCACCACCCAGCCGCCGCTCTTTGCTGCCCACTGCTCTTAGTTGCTTCTCTTCGCCGCCCACCGCTCTTTGCCGCTTTTCTTCGTCAGCCGCTCACAAGTTGGCATCTCACTTTCGACATCATCACTAACAGGTTCATTTCTCGAAAGAGTAGTTCTTCAATGAATTGAACTAACAGTAAACCAATAAAATAAATAAATGAAGACAAAAAGTTTGTTTGAATAATGAATCTATTTTGATTCCCTAATCCATCGTGGCTTAATTTTTTGTTGGGTATTTTAATTTTGAATTAAATGTAAAATTGTCACTAATTGAATAATTCATGCATTTGTATCTCAGATTTTGATTCGGGTCTCATCTTTTTCAATGGACTCTCAAACTCCTCAACTGACAGATAAAAATGCAGATATTATTGACGACGTCGTCAATGATGAGATTAAGGATGCATCAAAACCTATAAAAAGAAAGAAAATGGAAAAGAGGTCAGTCTTATTGGCAACACTTTGAAGATTTTGTTCACGACTTTGATAAAAGATGGAAGGCTAAGTGTATTTATATTGGTAAGATTATTAGAGCCGACAATGCTACTAATGGTACCACTGGTCTCGTAGCACACTATAAATCTTGCAAGAAAAAACCCCATGAAGTTGCAACAAATCAAAATTGTTTGCAATATCAACCATTTGGGCCAGGGCAAAAAGGTACTCTTTCTAATTGGCAATTCGACCAACTAAAAGCTATAGAAGCACTATGTTGTTTCATAATTATGGATGAGTTGCCATTTAGGTTGGTGGAGAAACTGGGATTTCGGTATTTTATATCGGTGATTTGTCCTATGTTTGTGATTCCATCTCGAAAAACTATAACCAAAGATATTTTCGTGATGTATTTTAATAAAAAACGTTTGCTGAAGAATTTTTTGCAAAATCATTCTCAAAGAGTTTCTGTCACTACAGATACATGGACCTCGATTCAAAAAATCAACTACATGTCTCTTACTGTGCATTTTATTGATGATGAGTGGATTTTACGAAAAAAAGTTTTGAATTTTTGTCCAATCTCCAGTCACAAGGGCGTAGAATTGGGCGAGGATATTTTCAAATGTTTAAAAGATTGGGGGATTGTTAAAAAAGTTTTCACTGTAACTGTTGACAATGCTTCTTCAAATAAAGTTGCTCTCAAGTACCTGTAAGAAAGATTTGACGATAATGAGAATGTTAGCATTTTAGGTGGGATGTATTTACATATGAGGTGTATTGCACATATACTTAACTTGGTTGTGCAAGATGGTTTGAAAGCTAAAAGGGAGAGTATGGTTGTAATTCGTATAAGAGGGGCTGTGAAGTTTATACAGAGTTCTCCAGCTAGGTTCCAAAAGTTCACCAATTGTGCACAACTCGAAAATCTTGAGTCAAATAAAATGTTGTCTCTTGATGTGCCAATTAGGTGGAACTCGACATACTTGATGTTGGAAGCTGCTACATCCCTTAAGAAAGTCTTTCAAGCATATGAAAATGAAGAAAACTCTTTTAGATCCGAACTTGATGATGGGTGCCTAATCGGCATGACTGGGATAGAGCTACTCTATTGTTGAAGTTTTTGAGTCATTTCTATAATCTAATTCTCAAAATTTCAGGCTCTTTATATGGGACAACCAATCTTGTTTTCAAAGAAATTGGTGCAATATCTATGTTGCTTACTACGTGGTTGAATAGTGATGATTTTGAACTAAGTGAGATGGCAAAACAAATGAATGAGAAGTACGACTTGTATTGGGGGCCTATTCACAAAATGAACATGATTATATATTATGCGGTGATTCTTGATCCACGTCGTAAATGAGCTTATATGGAGTTTTCATTTGACAAGATGTACCCTTCTCTATCGACGCCGATGGGTCAGGTTGTAAATTCATTGCGTGAAGAAATGAACCAAGCAGTTCTTCAAGATTTTAAACAGTTGTTTGACAAGTATGTTCGAATCCATGGTGGTGCGGTCCGATCAAGTTCCGGTTAAATAGCGATCAATTAGAGTTCACTTCAGAGCTCGAGTCGGGATGGTTTATGTGACCTGAATGATGAGTTTGAGATGTCCAAGAAAGGAAAAGATAAAAAAGAAAGGTAAGAGTTAGCTAAGTACTTGAATGAGGATTATGAACACGGTGGGCTAGACTTTGATTTCTGTAAGTGGTGGAAAGTAGAAGCTCATAGGTTTCCAATTCTTTCTAAGATGGCTCGTGACATTCTAGTAGTTCCAGTCTCTACCGTTGCTGCAGAGTCTGCATTTAGCACGGGAGGACGGATTCTTGATGATTTTAGGAGCTCTTTATCTCCTAGAATAGCTCAAGCTCTTCTTTGTACTCAGGATTGGTTCTTATCGGATTCAAAGACAGTATTTGTGGAAGTGGACTTATACGAGCTAGATAGACTTGATAAAGGTAAATTAAATTTTTTTTTTCTCATTAATTTCCATCCATACTTTTTAAACGATATTATGGTACTTACACTTATGATTTTGTTTATTCTTATAGATTTGGTAGCACTTGGAGCTGATTCGTCCGTTCTCGATTCATAAACTTTTGGCTTAGTTATTTGGTCCATTTGGAGTTATTTTGTTAGTTTTGCAACTGATTTGCATTTTGCATCCATAGAGTTTGTTGTGGTGTTTGTGGTGTTTATATTTGACATGTGCAAACATATTTTATCTTTTTGTTAATGGTGAATGACTTTATTATAGCTTCAAAAGTATTACAGGTTTCCATCTATTTTTATTTTTGAGAATGCAAAAATAAAAAAACACTATTTTTTAGACAAAAATTGGGATTTCCCAATCCCAATCCCGAATTCCCGAAATATTTAGGGATCCCGATACACTCGAAATTAAAAAGTTTGGGACGGGATTGGGATTTAAAATTCCTATCCCGAATCCCAAAATCCTGATCCCGAATATCCCGAAATACCGAAATCCTGTCCCGAACTCACCCCTAATCACCATTATCAAAATACAAAAACCACAAAACAAAAGCCCAAATACACGACATTACATGCATGTTAGGGAAAAACAACTCTATTTTCATCCCAAGCACGTGATCTATCTTATATGCACACAAAAAAAAAAAAAACTATTTTTCAAAGTACCACAATCATTATTTTACATGAAAAACACAAACATCAAAACCACGCAATTTTAATTTATCCCATGGTAGAAAACCTAACGAATTGTGTCTTGTTAGAAGATGTGAAGCTCCTTGGAGTACCAAAGGGGTTGATTTTTTTATGATTTCCGCCCATAAATGCAAAAATAGAGTTCCCTTTCTCCAATGATTCATCCACGAATTGTGAGTTTGCAGTGCTTAGTTCCATAGTGAAAGTAATTCATCATGTCTAAATCGACATTGTCCGACGTACCCGATGAAATGTAAATTACCGTATTATGGGAATAAGGGAAGAAAGTTTCAAATTCTTATTTGACAACATTTTCAAATGCTTCAGGAGTAATTCCGACCCGGTCTTCTTCTATTCCGTTTAGTTTATCTCCGTGATTCATTTTGTCATGATTTGGTTGTGCATTATCATCATTGGACGATACCAAGACGATTTCTTAATCACCATTAGGATTATCCACTGACTCCGAGCCAAAGATACACTTCAAAACATTCTACTTAGGTTCTCCATAATGGCGGTAAGCATACGAAAAATTACTTATCTATTGTTTGAATAAAATGGATCTTAGTTACAAAACAAGAAGTAATATATATATATATATTCTTCCATTCTCTAAAATTATGGATAATGATGTTCTACAAGTTACGGTTAAACACATCAATTTAATGATTGAGCAAAATATTTTTTGCAATCTTTATCTTCCGATTATAGGTGAGGAAATTATATCTTTACATGATAAAATTGACAAAATATTATCCCAAACCAAGACTCAGACTAAGTCTGATTTACTTGATAAAAGTACCATTGTTAAGACTGTCTCTTCTATACAGTCTCTTGTTGAATTAAACAATTTCAAAATTGAACCTTCTCTTTCTGATTTTGAAAAAATCATTTCTATTAAATTCAGTAAATTCAATATTTCTACTTTAAATAGTGATTTTGAAGAAAATCCTGGCACTAGCTCTACAAAATATGACAATACAGATAGTATTAATAAAATGAGATGGGCCGACAAGCCCAATCTTTCTAAATTCTATTATAATAGACCAACCCCTATGGATGTTCTTCATGAAGAACAAGAAAACTTCTTCAATACTTTCTATTCGGGAAAAAGCATCTATGAATGGAATATTGATGGCGGTAGTGATAAACATATTTTTACTCAATGCCATCGTATGCTTATGTATAGTTCTGCTTGCAGAATTAGTGGTAACAATGATTTACAAACAGCTCAAGCTATTACTGTTGGTTTTACAGGCCAGCTTAAAGGATGGTGGGATAATTACTTAAATAATTTAAATAAACAAGAAATTTTCTCTTCTATTAAAATTGAAGATGGTGAAATTGAACCAAATGCGGTTTACTCTATTGTTCTTACCATTCTCGAGCATTTTACTAGTAGATTTACTAATAAATCTGAAAACACCAAAACTCTTCTTTTGAATATGAAGTGTAAAACCCTTACTGATTTTAGATGGTACAAAGATACTTTTCTATCACGTATTTTTGATATTCCTGACTGTAATCAGGATATTTGGAAAAACAAGTTTGTTGATGGTCTTCCTTACTTATTTGCTGAAAGGAACAAAAAAGTCCTTAGAAAAGACTCAGATCATATTGCATATGAGGCTTATACTTTTGGCCAAATCGTTAGTACTTGTATTCAAGAAGGATTAAGTCTTTGTAATGAAATCAAATTAAGAAATCAGATCCGTAAGGATAATCTGTTAGAAAGAAAGCAGTTAGGTCATTTTTGTGACCAGTTTGGCCTTGACAATCCTGGCAGAAAAGATTCCCATAAGAATAAAAGAGAATTTAATCATAAACCTAATTATAGGAAAAGAAGAAGACATTATGATAATAAACAGATTAACCATTCTAAAGATAAGCAAGATAACGACAAAGGAAGAAATCGCTATCATAGAAAGAAGTCCTATAAAAAGGATAGTAATTTTCTTAGCAAAATTATTTGTAGAAAATGTGGTAGAACAGGTCATTATGCTAATCAATGTTATGCTAAAGATAAGATTAAAAAACTTGATATTGATGACGATTTAAAAGAAACCCTTTATAAAATTGTCATGAATTCTGAGGATGATACAGATTCTAATAAATCTGGTTCCTCTGAAGAATTGGATTTTTCCGATGATATTTCTACTAAGAGTGATGAATGTAATAATTGTGCTCTTGGTAAACCATTTCTTAATTGCATCAAAGATACAGATAATCCTGTTGAAGATGAATATTATAAACTCATGAGTCAGTTCCAAGACCTGAATATTGATGTGTTAACTAATAATAATATTCTTGACTTTCTTAAACAGATTAAGGATCCTAGTTTAAGAGATAAGGTCATTGATCAGTTACAAGATTCTGGTCCCTCACCTAGTAATACTAGCACCAGTCTCTCTAGTAAAATTGATAATAATTATTACAATATGGGAGAATTAGATAACCTTCTTAAGCTTAGGAATATCAAAAATAGTCCTATCACTATCAATGATTTGAGTCAAGAGATTTATAATCTTAAAAATGATATTAAGATTCTTCAAAAGAATAATTCTGAATTTTCGTCGCGTCTTTCTGTTGTTGAGAAAGGCAAAGAGAAGGAAACTTTTACAGCTCAGTCTCAGTTTACTAACCCCGATGAGTTTGTCAATTTAGATAAAAATCATTTATCTACCATTAATATTATTATTTCTCAAAAATGGTATACAAAAATTTCTCTCCTTATTAATAATTCTTACAAGGAAGACTTCATTGCTATGATTGATAGTGGAGCTGACCTAAGTGTTATTCAAATGGGAAAAATTCCCACCAAGTTTTTTGAAAAAACTACACATTCTCTTTCTCACGCAGGAGGCAGATCATTAAAAATTAACTATAAGCTTAAAAATGCTTATGTTTGTATCGAAGGTTGTTGTATTGCTAATGACTTTCTTATTGCTGAAGATATTACTAGTCAAATGATTATTGGCCTTCCATTTCTTTATAAGATTTATCCTCTTACATTTATTGATGAAAGAGGAATTACAGGGACTTATAATGGTAAGCCTATTTCTTTTAAGTTTATCACTAAACATATTCATAAGGTTCTTAACTCTATCCAAGATCAAAATGATTTTAAAAATTGTCAGGTCAATTTTCTCAAAGAAGAATTTAACTCATTAATTATTGAAGATAGATTGAAAAATTCAAATCTTCAAGATAAAATTAAGCTTTTATATAATAAATTCTCTTTTGACATTTGCAATGAATTCCCTAATGCTTTTTGGGATAGAAATAAACATATTGTTTCTCTTCCCTATGAAGAAGGATTTAAAGATAGTCAAATTCCTACTAAGTCTAGGCCTTGCCAGATGAACTCAGAATATTTAGAGTTATGTAAAAAGGTATCGTCCTTATTACAGAAGAAACTTATTTCCCCTTCCAAGTCTCCCTGGTCTTGTACTGGCTTCTATGTTAATAAACATTCGGAGCAAGAACGAGGAGTTCCAAGATTGGTTATTAACTACAAACCTCTTAATAAAATTCTTAAATGGATTAGACACCCTATCCCTAATAAAAAGGATCTTATTGACATACTAGTCAATGCTCTTATATTTTCAAAATTTGATTTAAAATCAGGATTCTGGCAAATACAAATTGATCAGACTGACAGGTATAAAACTGCCTTCAATGTCCCTTTCGGTCATTACGAATGGAATGTCATGCCTTTTGGCCTTAAGAATGATCCTTCTGAGTTTCAACAAATTATGAATGATATCTTATATCGGCATAGCGATTTTATCATTGTTTATATTGATGATATTCTGGTTTTCTCTAAAGACATTGAGATGCATTTTAAACATGTTGATATGTTTAAAAACTTAATCATAAAAAATGGTTTAGTTATTTCAAAACCTAAAATGGTTCTTTTTCAGACAAAGATAAAATTCTTAGGTCATACTATTGAAAAAGGAAACATCATCCCCATTCAAAGAAGTATTGAGTTTGGAAATAAATTTCCTGATATTAATACTGATAAAACTCAATTACAAAGATTTTTAGGAAGTCTTAATTATGTTTCTTCTTATATTAAAAATCTTACTAATGATTCTGCTATTTTATATGATAGGCTTAAGAAGAATCCTTCTCCTTCGAGTGATAATCACACTAAGGCTGTTATTAATATTAAGGAGAAAGTTAAAAACATCCCGTGTCTTATGCTTTCTAACCCTTTGTGGGAAAAATACGTTGAAACTGATGCCTCAGATTTGGGGTATGGGGGTATTTTAAAACAAATCAACCCTGATAATAAGATTGAATACATCATTCGATTTTATTCCGGTAAATGGAATAATGCTCAAAAAAATTATTCTACTACAGCTAAAGAAATTCTTGCTATTGTCAAATGCGTCCTTAAATTTCAGGATGATTTATACAATCAAAAGTTTACCATTAAAATTGATTGTAAAGCAGCAACTTTTATGCTCTTTAAAGATTTTGAACATAATGTCTCTAAACAAATGTTTGCCCGATGGCAATCCCATCTTGCTTACTTTGATTTTAACATTATTTATAAACAAGGGAAAGATAATCAATCATCTTCCAGACTTTTTAACTCGTGAATATATTTCTTCATGACAGAAATGAGCTATTCTGGAAGAAACCCTTTTTCCTCTCAAAGAGGAAGGGGAGGCAGAGGTCTCCCCATTATTCAGCAAGGGAAGAAATCCCTTTACAGCCAGAATATTTCCGGTGTTAGTTCTTCTTCAAAAGGAGACGAGGTCCAAAAGTAGTTCCAGGAATTCCTCAGACAAAGAGGAAAGAATATACCGATGGAGGACAATTCTTCAAAGTCAGAAGAAGAAGAATCATACTCTTCAGTTGCTCAGAAAGAATACAAATTCTTTGACTCCCCTAAGAAAGAGTTAATTTTAGTCATCGAAGATGACGATGAGACGTTCAAAGAGTCCCCATAAGTACATCCCGGCAAATTGTTGGAAGGTCGAGACTTACAAAACGAGAGGATTCTATGAGAATATCCTCACCAGCCTGGGAAGTGTAGATATTCAACACTATCCTCCTAAGTGTAAGGTTATTAACTACTCCAAGTTTATTATCAAGAAGATCATCTCCATCCAAGAATGGGGTACTTCTTCTTTTGCTGAGAAAAACATTACTAATGAGGTTACTAGGTCAGTCTACCAGTACAATTATTGGGATTACCTACATAGTTTTTATAAAACTCTTTTATATCAGAATCCTAAGCATTCTCACACATGGCTTATAAAAATTTGCGATAATATCAGTAGGAATAAAATTCCAAATTGACTTTTCTCTTGGTGGGAAATTTTTGGTGCAATGACATACATTTTGCCAGAAGAGATTAAATCTCTCTTAGAAGAATACTCTATTAGTTTTTCTTCTTTTAAAACTCACAATAAAAGTAGTAAAACTATTTGTATGTCTTTTGTTGATTCTGGAATTCCATGGGTTTGGAAATGGAAACCACAATTGGGGTTCACGACAAATGGTACGCCGTATTTATGGAGAATTCATACTACTAGGTTTTGGAATAATCTAAATGTTATTACTCCTGGCTCCAATGAGTCACTTTTACAGGAAAATATTTGTAGGATTAAATCCACAATGGAAGATCATAAGCAGATCTCTGCTAAGAAGACTTCATATAGTCTTCCTTAGTTCTCTGAGTTCTCCAAGCAGTATTTTGACATTTTCTCTAAAGAAAAAATTATGGATCTTTATATGGACCACATTAAGAAGGACTTGTTCAATGATATTGACTTTTCTGATTCAAAATCAGATGCTTCTATGAGTTATGTTACTGACCTCCAAGATGCTCAGGATCCTAACGAAGATTATCAAGATCTTTCTTTACAAGATTTGATTTGCTCAAATCCTCTCTTAAAGAGAAAGTAAAGGAAGGAGAAGTTTAATGGAAGAGTGGGAGATTTATCTCGTACGCTTCAGTTCATCACCAGATTGGAACATCTGGGAAGTTCCTTTTCATGTTAGGTTCGATGAAAAATCTAACGAGATCACAGGTAAAACTTATCTCAAGATTCTTAGAAAGAAGATTACGGCCCTTGAAATTTTTATTCTAATTGGGGAAGAAATTAGGCAGCGAAACAATCTTGTTGTCCAGTCGTTAAAAGATTTTAAGAAGACTCTAAGACTTCTGAAGAAACAAGCTTCTTTAATGGCGATTTAAGGAAGATTTTATCTTAGAGCATTTCAGCAAGATGCATCTACAATATCCGACAAATTAAATTTCTTCATTGCTTACACCAGCAGACCAAGCACTGTTCATGAATAGTAAAAACACTATTCCCACGTTTTACTATTCACACTTTTTTATCTTTTTGAAATCCGGGGCTGATGTCCGGCTCTTTCTCTTTTCTATTTATAGTTGGAGTTTCCAACTCCTTTAGGGATCACCTTTCTAGACCCTATCTCTCTGTTTTTTTCCTCTCTTGTATAATTATCGTGTGGAATATTAGTTGGTTTGAAGTTCTTGGTGTTATTTAAGGTACTCTTGCTTTCATCTTCAGTCTTTTATTTTTTCAATGATCGCCGCCTCAATGGCCGACTAGGTTTCCTGTATTAGATCATGGCTTGACTCAACGTTACTTTTCAATCATGTGCATTTGTGAAATGTAAGATTCATTTTACTTAAGATATCAAAGGTAGAGTTTGGTTTGACCAGGAGGTATGAGGTTTCCAGTGATATTCGTAAGTTAACCATGTGGGTATGCCTAGTTGCCATTATGCCGATTCCAGGCGCATGCGTTTTTGGGCGTTAAGCTTTTTTCATGTTAACTTATGTACTATGGATGTCCTCAGTAATATCCTATCTGTGTTTCTAAAAGATCCAACATGATACTATTGATATATTAAGTACGATCTTGTTCTTATGCTCTTAGGAAGAAACCCTTTTTTCCTCTCAAAGATGAAGGGGAGGCAGAAGTTTCCCTATTATTCAGCAAGGGAAGAAATCCCTATACAGTCAGAATATTTCTGGTGTTAGTTCTTCTTCAAAAGGAGACGAGGTCGAATAGGAGTTCCAGGAATTCCTCAGACAAAGAGGAAAGAATATACCGATGGAGGACAATTCATCAAAGTCAGAAGAAGAAGAATCATACTCTTTAGTTGCTCAGAAAGAATACAAATTCTTTGACTCCCCTAAGAAAGAGTTAATTTTAGTCATGGAAGATGACGATGAGACGTTCAAAGAGTCCCCATGGATTCTTATGGATAAGTACCTCCCGGCAAATTGTTGGAAGGCCGAGACTTACAAAACGAGAGGATTCTATGAGAATATCCTCACCAGCCTGGGAAGTGTTGATATTCAACAGTATCCTCCTAAGAGTAAGGTTATTAACTACTCCAAGTTTATTATCAAGAAGATCATCTTCATCCAAGAATGCGGTACTTCTCCTTTTGCTGAGAAAAGCATTACTAATGAGGTTACTAGGTCAGTCTACCAGTACAATTATTGGGATTACCTACATAGATTTTATAAAACTCTTTTATATCAGAATCCTAAGCATTCTCACACATGGCTTATAAAAATTTGCGATAACATCAGTAGGAATCAAATTCCAAATTAGCTTTTCTCTTGATGAGAAATTTTTGGTGCAATGGCAGACATTTTGCGAGAAAAGATTAAATCTCTGTTAAAAGAATACTCTATTAGTTTTTCTTCTTTTAAATCTCACAATACAAGTAGTAAAACTATTTGTATGTTTTTTGTTGATTCTGGAATTCCATGGGTTTGGAAATGGAAACCACAATTCGGGTTCACGACAAATGGTACGCCGTGTTTATGGAGAATTCATACTACTAGGTTTTGGAATAATCTAAATTTTATTACTCCTGGCTCCAATGAGTCAACTTTACAGGAAAATATTCGTAGGATTAAATCCAAAATGGAAGATCATAAGAAGATCTCTGCTAAGAAGACTTCATATAGTCTTCCTTCGTTCTCTGAGTTCTCCAAGCAGTATTTTGACATTTTCTCTAAAGAAAAAATTATGGATCTTTATACGGACCACATTAAGAAGGACTTGTTCAATGATATTGACTTTTCTGATTCAAAATCAGATGCTTCTATGAGTTATGTTACTGACCTCCAAGATGCTCAGGATCCTAACGAAGATTATCAAGATCTTTCTTTACAAGAAAGTTTTGATTTGCTCAAATCCTCTCTTAAAGAGAAAGTAAAGGAAGGAAAAGTTTAATGGAAGACTAGGAGATTTATCTCGTACGCTTCAGTTCATCACCAGATTGGAACATCTAGGAAGTTCCTTTTCTTGTTACGTTCGATGAAAAATCTAACGAGATCACAGGTAAAAATTATCTCAAGTTTCTTAGAAAGAAGATTACGGCCCTTGAAAATTTTATTCTAATTGGGGAAGAAATTAGGCATAGAAACAATCTTGTTGTCCAGTCCTTAAAAGATTTTAAGAAGACTCTAAGACTTCTGAAGAAACAAGCTTCTTTAATGGTGATTTAAGGAAGATTTTATCTTAGAGCATTTCAGCAAGATACATCTACAATATCCGACAAATTAAATTTCGTCATTGCTTACACCCGCAGACCAAGCACTGTTCATGAATAGTAAAAACACTATTCACACTTTTTACTATTCACACTTTTTTTATCTTTTTGAAATCCGGGGCTGATGTCCGGCTCTTTCTCTTTTCTATTTATAGTTGGAGTTTCCAACTCCTTTAGGGATCACCTTTCTAGACCCTATATCTCTCTTTTTTTCCTCTCTTGTATAATTATCGTGTGGAATATTAGTTGGTTTGAAGTTCTTGGTGTTCTTTAAGGTACTCTTGCTTTCATCTTCAGTCTTTTATTTTTTCAATGATCGCCGCCTCAATGGCCGGATAGGTTTCCTGTATTAGATCATGGCTTGACTCAACGTTACTTTACTATCATGTGCATTTGTGAAATGTAAGATTTATTTTACTTACGATATCAAAGGTAGAGTTTGGTTTAACCAGAAGGTATGAGGTTTCCAGTGATATTCGTAAGTTAACCATGTGGGCTTGCCTAGTTGCCATTATGCCGATTCCAGGCGCAGGCGTTTTTGGGCGTTAAGCTTTTTTCAGGTTAACTTATGGACTATGGATGTCCTCAGTAATATCCTATCAGTGTTTCTAAAAGATCCAACAGGATACTATTGATATATTAAGTACGATCTTGTTCTTATGCTCTCAAGAAGAAACCCCTTTTCCTCTCAAAGAGGAAGGGGAGGCTGAAGTTTCCCTATTATTCAGCAAGGGAAGAAATCCCTTTACAGCCAGAATATTTCCGGTATTAGTTCTTCTTCAAAAGGAGACGAGGTCCAAAAGGAGTTCCAGGAATTCCTCAGACAAAGAGGAAAGAATATACCGATGGAGGACAATTCCTCAAAGTCAGAAGAGGAAGAATCATACTCTTTAGTTGCTCAGAAAGAATACAAATTCTTTGACTCCCCTAAGAAAGAGTTAATTTTAGTCATCGAAGATGACGATGAGACGTTCAAAGAGTCCCCATGGATTCTTATGGATAAGTATCTCCCGGCAAATTGTTGGAAGGTCGAGACTTAAAAAACGAGAGGATTCTATGAGAATATCCTCACCAGCCTGGGAAGTGTTGATATTCAACACTATCCTCCTAAGAGTAAGGTTATTAACTACTCCAAGTTTATTATCAAGAAGATCATCTCCATCCAAGAACGGGGTGCTTCTCCTTTTTCTGAGAAAAGCATTACTAATGAGGTTACTAGGTCAGTCTACCAGTACAATTATTGGGATTACCTACATAGTTTTTATAAAACTCTTTTATATCAGAATCCTAAGCATTCTCACACATGGCTTATAAAAAATTGCGATAATATCAGTAGGAATCAAATTCCAAATTGGCTTTTCTCTTGGTGGGAAATTTTTGGTGCAATGGCAGACATTTTGCCAGAAGAGATTAAATCTCTATTAGAAGAATACTCTATTAGTTTTTCTTCTTCTAAAACTCACAACACAAGTAGTAAAACTATTTTTATGTTTTTTGTTGATTCTAGAATTCCATGGTTTTGGAAATGGAAACCACAATTCGGGTTCACGACAAATGGTACGCCGTGTTTAGGGAAAATTCATACTACTAGGTTTTGGAATAATCTAAATGTTATTACTCCTGGCTCCAATGAGTCACCTTTACAGGAAAATATTCGTAGGATTAAATCCAAAATGGAAGATCATAAGAAGATCTTTGCTAAGAAGACTTCATTTAGTCTTCATTCATTCTCTGAGTTCTCCAAGAAGTATTTTGACATTTTCTCTAAAGAAAAAATTATGGATCTTTATATAGACCAAATTAAGAAGGACTTGTTCAATGATATTGACTTTTCTGATTCAAAATCAGATGCTTCTATGAGTTATGTTACTGACCTCCAAGATGCTCAGGATCCTAACGAAGATTATCAAGATCTTTCTTTACAAGAAAGTTTTGATTTGCTCAAATCCTCTCTTGAAGAGAAAGTAAAGGAAGGAAAAGTTTAATGGAAGACTGGGAGATTTATCTCGTACGCTTCAGTTCATCACCAGATTGGAACATCTGGGAAGTTCCTTTTCATGTTAGGTTCGATGAAAAATCTAACAAGATCACAGGTAAAAATTATCTCAAGATTCTTAGAAAGAAGATTACGGCCCTTGAAATTTTTATTCTAATTGGGGAAGAAATTAAGCAGCGAAACAATCTTATTGTCCAGTCCTTAAAAGATTTTAAGAAGACTCTAAGACTTCTGAAGAAACAAGCTTCTTTAATGGCGATTTAAGGAAGATTTTATCTTAGAGCATTTCAGCAAGATGCATCTACAGTATCCGACAAATTAAATTTCGTCATTGCTTACACCAGCAGACCAAGCACTGTTCATGAATACTAAAAACACTATTCACACTTTTTACTATTCACACTTTTTTATCTTTTTGAAATCCGGGGCTGATGTCCGGCTCTTTCTCTTTTCTATTTATAGTTGGAGTTTCCAACTTCTTTAGGGATCACCTTTCTAGACCCTATCTCTCTCTTTTTTTCCTCTCTTGTATAATTATCGTGTGGAATATTAGTTGGTTTGAAGTTCTTGGTGTTCTTTAAGGTACTCTTGCTTTCATCTTCAGTCTTTTATTTTTTCAATGATCGCCGCCTCAATGGCCGGCTAGGTTTCCTGTATTAGATCGATCATGGCTTGACTCAACGTTACTTTACTATCATGTGCATTTGTGAAATGTAAGATTTATTTTACTTAAGATATCAAAGGTAGAGTTTGGTTTGACCAGGAGATATGAGGTTTCCAGTGATACTCGTAAGTTAACCACGTGGGCTTGCCTAGTTGCCATTATGCCGATTCCAGGCGCAGGCCTTTTTCAGGTTAACTTATGGACTATGCATGTCCTCAGTAATTTCATATATGTGTTTCTAAAAGATCCAACAGGATACTATTGATATTTATATATATATATATATATATATATATATATATATATATATATATATATATATATATATATATATATATATATATATATATATATATATATATATATATTGTATGACATATTAGACGGAAAATACTACCTTCAAAATATGATCCCATATAGCATATGATGCAGAAATGATGTTCGTAGATGAATTATAAACAAACCTTTCTTGTGCCAGAATCCAATGGAACATCTTAAATCGTTTGCGTAACAAAGTCATCTTCTTGGTGAGATGTTTATATCAAAAGAACGTGGTGAACTTATTCTAGATAGCATCTTGACAACGCAAGAGTGCAAGTGTATTCTTATATTCACGTTCGAAATTGCCAATGCATGATTCCAAACATAATAACTCGAAGAAATAATCATCGATCCTTTTACTCCATTCTAACTCATACAAAAATCTTCTTGTCGAAATATTGTTTTTTTTATAAATTTCTAAATGATTTCTTACAGTTGGCAACTACATATTCGTGATTTATACACCAATGAAACCCTAATAAATTAAGTTAGGTAAGGAGGGTTAAGATATTTACACATTTATGAGCCACAACCATTTGGACAGACCATTGAATTTTGGGATTGACAATACAACCTTTAAATCATGTCACAAAGATATGCCAGAGTATATTAGTGGTAATTAGATTGTGTGGTGTAATTAATATTGATTTTTGATCCATGTCATTCAGTTATGACTAGGATTTCATTTAAATGTTAAAGAATGGAATATGTAATGGTACCATTTGAAATTAAATGCCAATTGAAAATATTAGTAATCAGACAAAAAAATGGAACATACAAGTGGAGGGGTCGATATGTATCTGTGTGTTAAAGACAGTTGGGGTGGGTAAGTTTTCGAAAGTCGGAATCATGGCATGCTACATGAAATGACATAAAAAAAAAGGTGATGAAATTTATTGCATTTAGACATGGATTGGTGGTAAAAGAGGCTATTGGACAGCCTCTATCAAATCAACATTACTCTAATTATAAATGCAGGGTAGTGTGGTAGTTATTACAATTTATTTGTAACCTGCATTTTCATCTTCCTAACCCTAAAAGAAAACTGCCGGCATCACTAAGGTTATGGTGTACCCAACTTTGTAACACCATGTTTATTGTGTAGTTTTAATGTTGGAAAATTTAGTATTCTTTCAATGATGTCATCTTGAATTTTTGTAGGTACCATGTCGACGCCAAGAACCCATAATCAGAGGATGCTGGGAAGGATGAATACTCCCAACTGGCCCGTTCAATACGATCAATGTTTAATGGAATCCGCTGCAATATTTTCCCGATCCGTTCAATCTTTGCGTAACTATGAAGTGTCTGAAGATATCCTCTTTGAAGTTAATATGTTAATAAATTTTCGGTTCTCAAGAAAATCCATTGATGTTGGGATCAAGAGTAGAATGAAATGGTTTCAAAACTGTTTTATGTCGTTTAAGAGTTATATTGTGGGAAATGGTGGGATGTACAACTGGGCTAAGAAAAATATCACATTGGATAAGAGTTTTTGGCCATGGAATCAACTAGTATGTTTTGATAAATGTTGAAACTATTAAGTATTCTACATGTTCAAAAATTTTGGTACAACATAATTTAATTTAACTTGAATCTAATATTAAGAGACAAATGAAGAGATGTCGTTTAAGATCAACGGTTTTCCATTGTTCGATAATTGCAAATGTGTATTTGAAGATAAGCAAGCACATGTAGTCAACTTTCAAGGGCTTAGGGGATTTAGTCCCGACAACCCATTGGTGACTGACGATGAAGATGAATGTGACGGTCCGGAAGATGTCGAACAGGTTCCAGTCCCGAATCCCGAAGTTGCGGGAAAATGGAAACAATGAGAATGGAAGCCATGGAGTCCCTAAGGGAGATGATGAACCAACTCTGAGCTTCAAAGGTCACAGTGATTCAAATGACGATTCCGATGTCAATGGATCGGTAATTGCCGATTAACGCCTTTGTTGTGTAGTCAGTAGTTACACTTGTTTCGTAAATGCATATATGATGTTGTATGCTTAAGTAATGTTAAGTTTGTTTCTTTTGTAAGGGACTACGTTCTCAAATTTTCAAACACCTACGGAGGGTATTTGGTAGGGTAAGTTGTTGTATAGGACTAAGTTCCCGATTGTCAATCAAATATGAATGGTTGCTTATGTATTTCCTGTACCTTCATTCGGATATAGCTAATTGAAAAATATATATTTATTAAAAATGCTTGGCCGTTTCAATGAAACATATATAGCCAAATAATTTGGTAAGTACATGTAATTTATTTCATTCAAAATCGCTATAAGTTCTTATTCGTAGAAAGTAGTAAACATTCAAATCATACAATTGAAACAGTTGTACTACTTAATGACAGTACAAAAGCCAAAGCATTGTTAGGTCAGTTTACAATTTACAACAAGATTAAAAGGGTAACAATTACAATACTTGAGAACAATTACTAAAATAAACCTCGTAGTTGAAGAGGACAGCCAAAAAAACAATCACATGTGACGAACATAAGAAGCATCCGTTCGTCATTTCTTTGCAAAATACAATTAAGTAATACTTACTACGAAAACAAAGTAAAAAATCGACTAACAACTACTGCAACCGCACAAGCTATTAACCAATCGTACGAGTTAGTCACCTCGTTCTCCTCATTCTTTAGCTTTAATTGGGATTCCAAATCTGTTATTTTCTTCAACAAAACTAGAATCTGCAATGGAACTTGTGATTCCAAAGTATTTATTCTCTTCATGAAACCGGGGATTACATGTTTCAATCTTTGACACATTTCAGAATCACACCAGTAAAAAATAGGACAAGCATTAACGTGATAATGATCAATTTGACGCTATAACAAAATGATACGCACGGTAGAGTCATGGTAATATGTTTGAATAGGTTCCATTGAATTTGACGGCTCATATATTTTCCGAAGAAATCGTTGTTGATGTAGAAATAGTCGAGTATATAAAAAATAGCCCCATTCCTTATTTTCAACTAAGTTTCACAATTTCACTTTCCAACCACAGACGATTATTATCATATTCGTTAAAGGAAAAACATATTGATAAAATACATGGCACCATAAAGTAACAACAAACCACTGGAAACTATGGATACATAATTACCCCCATTGTGGACATGATAGAAACTATTGCCCTTGATTCGCCAGCGTCCATGAAGTTTGCAGAACTAGCTTCAGTCTACAGTCACAAAAAAATGGTTGATTGCTATGTATGTCGTTTGAGCCATATCTGTTGTTACTTGTACTCGTTCTTGAGCAACTACTTCCAATACTATTTATTATGCAAAAGAACTTAACACTTCAAATCAACAATCGGTGATTTTGATTTGAAAGAATTCCAAATAAGGGTTACGACGCGATTTGGTTGGGATGGGGGTTTCCATTCTTAATTGTAAAGAATATGAATGGGGTACATTATAATAGTATCACTTAAGGGCACTTACAAAAAATTGTAACAAATCCCAGCTAATAACTTCATATCATGCAAATAAAACGGCACAATATTCGTCAAAAGATTATTAGTGATGAGGTAATACCACAAACCAAATAATATGAATAATATGAGTCATTATGCTTTTAATCAGAATATTATGTATCACATCCCAACTTATCTATCCAGACATTCCAACCAAGGTGGACCTTAAGGTAGTTGATGGTGTAGGATCTACACCTCAAGACCTCATTCCGAGCCCAACTCCCTCGAACACCGGGAAACCCACCTAACACCAGTCTTTCGTCTGAGAAGATGAATTCGACAATCAGAGAGTATAAATTTATAGAGAGAGAGAGTATCAAAATATTACTGATTCTCATTCAAAACGTAACCCTAATAGGGTTTTATTATTTGTCTTATATAAAAAAAAGAGGACCCTCGTTTGGGTATCAATTTAGATCCATCATTATCTCCTAATTGATCTCACGTTACATATTGCATACTATCTATTTTTGCCATTGATACACTGATCACGACTTTCACCACTTACCCCGCTCGTCTCGCATCTCGTGGGTTTTGAACAGGCTACTCCATTGACCCCGACGAGCGGGCCTTGTTGGACTTCTGATTGGGCTTTCTACAATGAGGCCTTATTTGGCTGACTATGGTGAACAGCCTCGTTGGGCCTCTTTCTGGACCGCATACAATCAGGTCTATCTCGCTTACCGCGACCGAGTATGTGGTCGTGGGTTCGGCTAGACTAAATTGGGCCTTTTGTGCGGCTGGCAACCAGTTGGCCAAGACAACCCCCATCGGTAGCCAATCATACTAAATATCCATCGCACCCGTGGTCCCGAATATAATCGAAATTCTGAAACATAAGAAAACTAATGACATAGAAAATATTCGGAATGTAGTCTAATCTTTGTCATTACATCATGGTTCATCTAACATGTACAAAATGTGAAAAGATTACACAAAGATGAGATACAAATGCATTTCGAAAGAAATTAGAATAAATAGTTGAACTTCCTTCTCCACAAAATATGTCATTAATACAAAATGAAGACAATTTAACAACAGTTCATATTGATTCACATTTGTCAAATTCGCACCAGAATTTGGAAAAAAAATAAATAAATAGAAAGAAATAAAAGAAACCAAGAAATTTTATTCATTGCACCAACCTGAACAAAATGAGAAATCCTATGAAGTAGAAACATTACATTTATTACCGTTCTACAACCGAAGAAGAAGAAGACTCCCAAGTTTTCCTAGTAACCTGCAAAAATGTTACAACTTTAGAAAAAGACAAGATTAAAGATATTGACTAAGTTTAAGGTTTTATGGAAAGAAAGTCTTATGCAATATTGATCGCGACATAAAACTAGTCACATCTACTGCTCTAAAATCTACATCAGTCAAAGAGGAGGCGAGTCTTGATAATGTCATCGTCCCATACACCACATCTGCAAACACCATTTTGGAAAGTATACATGCCGTAGCCTTGTTTACGGCTGTTGTGCCAACATCCTTCGTGATAATGATCATTGGCGAAGCGGTAAACGCCAAAACTGTGTATTCTATCACCAAAGTACTCCACAACATATGTACACCCATTCGTATAATACAATGAAATTAGATCTGTATTTAGATAGAAGATCAAAGATTAGGAGACATAATTATCTGTATGTAGGTTAGTATTTCGTGGAAGTACTAATTAAGGTGAAATTTACCATTTCGACAAGACAGTTAAATCCTCATTTAACATCATTAATTTGAAGCTAGATACCAGAAATGAGGGACTTGTTGTAGACCTGCTGATATGTCTCCTTAATATTGTGTCGCTGCATTGAATTTATGCGTCCCATAATTCGAATTACTGCCTTGCCTTCTGTACTAACGGATTCGGGTCCATAACCATGGGTTCCAATGCAAGAGATCTTGTAGCACTTACCAATGAGGCCCTATCGATTAGTATTACACAGAAGAAATCAATTATAGACACTAATACAATTAGATCCGCTCTTCATAGACAAACTTGGGATTTGCGATCTCAGGTAAGATCGGTTCAGGATCATGGGATCCTTTTCTATCATATAGGAAGGGCCGTAGCACAAAACAATCCTATAAACAACAAAATACATAAAAAAAAAACAATAGTTAGATGATACGAGATGTTTTGATGTTTTTTAATGAACAAATACTATGTAATGCTTAAATTGTAGTTTTATAGAAATACTATTTGAATTTTGTTAATAGAAATTTATGTCTCTATTGTAATTTTTTTTATTTAATTTAAATTTGAGATTTTTGTCGTTGTTTAATTTTATTTCAAAAGAATGTCAAAATATTTCTAATATAAAATATAAGATGAGTTTTGATCTTGAAAAGCCGATAAAATCGTAAATACCATATAAAATGTAATAAATTGTAGAAAAACGACATTTGAATCAATATATTTAGAACTCAAAATAGTAAATTGAATTGTCAATGATAAGAGTTTATCACACTTAGAAATGATGGACAATTAGTTAGAGCAATAGGTACATTTACAGTTTAAACACCTAAAACAACGATGCTTTTGTGTTTCGATCTCGTATTCTTGAAAACTCTTATATATCGCATCGTGTTTTTTCAATTTTATATGCAAATCAATCCATTTTCTCATGCAAGTGAAGTGCGCCCTGTTGGTTTCATGATTTTTAAGTCTCCGCCAATGTTGCTCCAACTTTTATATCCTTTGTTAGTTACATAAGATGATAAGAGTTGGCTTTATCTTGTTTGAACAATTTACAACAAAATTAAAATATTATGTCCTATACATTTACAATTCTCTTTCTCACAGTTTAATAGGTCCAGGACATAAAATGTTGGAACTTTCATGATTTTCGATAATTAATATTGAGTAATATTATTTCAATTATGTGGAAATTAATTTAATTATTTGCTAACTCAAAATTATAAAGTAAGTTGAATAAAAATTGTCTCTAAATTTGGAGGAAGGGAGATGACCTAGATGGTCAAGGTCGAAAATAAATGCTCGCGTGGAGACGTTCATCGATCGGTAATTCGGTCGAGCTTGAGCTTGGGTATAAGTTTCAATTATTTGATTTGGGATTTAGATATTTTATTAATGTGACACCCCTCTCACGATTACTCTTATTATATGTAATCTCAGCAAAAGACTTTTAGAAAAAATGATTATTGTGCATATAAATTTACGTCAAAATTTTTATTTCAAATAAGAGGGAGAGAGATCACACTATATAAACCATAATCAATCAATTAACACAAATACATACTACATGCAAGACTAGAAAATAACTTGGTATGATGAACCTAATAAAATTTCGGACAGATTCAGTGGAGCAACTTCAAAAATTATTTCGTCTTAAAATAATCATCACAATGACTCCAATAATACCATACCTTCTACCATGAGCCTAAATCACTCAGCTAAAACAGTTTTGAAAGATACTTAACCATTTGGGAGAAATAAATGAAATGGCACGGACACTCAATTTAAAATCGGAACAGGGGAGGGAGTTTTGAAATTTCCTAATAAACTACCAATTTTCCCAAAAACTACCATATTTTATCCCAAGACAGAAAAATAAGTATATAACATTTTCCAAGTAGAAGCAAGACATTTGAGTGAGTAAAACATCAGTTATATAACATAAAACACTAGACTGACCCTATTTTAGTGCAGTAGTGAGAAATAATTTACAACTAATTAAATACTTATCGAATTTATGCATAAGACCTATCAAAGTGATGAGAACAGATGCAGAGAATCACAAAGTTTCATGATTTTCTAAGCAGAGCACATATATAAAAATAATTTACAAATATCGAGATACGGAGAAATTACTAGCCGAAAAGCGTATGTTCATATAGTTGGTAAAATTCGCTTTCGTTTACAAAATATTACGGACTACCGATTAAATATTCAAAAAGAGGGTAATCCAAATTACTATTACACATATTGTCTTTTAATAATTTCCACCGATCGGAGGAAGCGATCGGTAGTAAATACCTAAAACCGTATCAAATGTTTTTACAAGCATATTATACAAATAAAACCACATAGCTAGGTTGAGAGCCAACACAATCCACATCCCCTCCATATGATCTCTTCCCGATTCTCAAGTTCGATTCCCAACTTCACTCCTCGGGCTCTAAATCGAGTATACCTACAAACATACAACACCTACATGAGCTTTTGAGAACTCAATGAGAAACTTGAAGTATTATCGAATACATATAACACATAGAGCATACATATACATATATTTTTATTATACATATACATACAACATAAATTAAAGCAATCATATACTTCCCTTTTCGTCGGAGTTCTTCGTCGATGTTCATTTTTCAAGCGCATAGAGTGAGATAAATTTCCACTTTTATAACCCTATGATCGGAGACCATGGAGTGAGAATATCCCACCTTTATAACCCTATGCCTTGACACGTATTGAAGATTATAGAGTGAGAATATCCCACATTTATAACCCTACGATCCCAAGACCATAGAGTGAGATTTTCTCACTTTTATGACCCTATATCTTCAGTACCATAATGAGACATGCATGACATGAAAAATCATCGGGAATATCTTTGGAAGAATCAATCTAAGTTCCCGATAAATAACCTCATATTTTACGAATCCGTCTATCTACGTGGAATCAAACCACCCCTAAGCCTTACGGTACCAACTCGTCGTACCCCGGTTATTTACCGTAACCTCGAAAGAGTTTCCAACATATTTTTACCTTTTAAAAATCATGACACTTATGCACCCACACATGCATATCCATCTACTTACCCTTTTCTCATTCCCACACCCAATGATCAATACATAAACAAGCCAAAGGAAGATCACATAGCAAAACACAAAGAAAGTTCCATACAGTCATTTATTCACATAGTCATTAGGCATAAAAATATGAACCATAACCAAATACAAGCAATAACCAAAATCTTAATATGCAAAGACAATCCATAATCAAAAGTTCATTAATTCTAACATTTTGAAAGAAGAAAGTTCAAGACTTTCATCTTTACATTTTATTCAAGTCTTTCCACTAGATCTTCACATGCAAGAGTCTTTTAATCAAGTTTACTACAACTTCTTAATTCTTTTATCAGTCTTCATAGAAAACACTAAATCAACACATGCAAGACACTAATTAAGCCAAATAAGCAACTTATGCATTTTTATCCCAAATTTGAAACATCACACACAAATAATAATTTCTTCTCTGCACAAATCCCACATGCATCAACATACATCCATACGTACTACTCTTCTCCTATTTCATTAATTTTCCATTTCCTTAGCCAAAGAAGAATTTTTTTGAAAGTTTCATAGTTAATCCAAAAATTCAATTTCTTTTCACAAATCAACAATCAATCACTAGATAACACATGCACGCTACTAACTAAACCAAATAAGCAACTTAAGTAATTTTCCCAAAATTTTCGAAAAACATAGAACTTCAAGAAAAAACTTATCTTTTTAAAACACTAACATACAATCATCATCTAAGAAATATAACCACATAATATGCAAGAATCAACCAAGAAATTAAATAAAAACCGAAAATATAGTGGTGTTGCATGTTTGAGCAAGAATTCAAGAATTTTCACCTCTACTCATTAAGGGAAGGATTTGTTAGCTCTTTACTCTCTAATACCATAAGAGATAAAGGGTTGGATTAAAATTTTCAGAAGAAAAAGAACTTGAAAGAGGAAGAGCTTAGCTCTTTCGAAAAGAAATGAAGAAAAGAAGAGGAAGAAGGAGCTTACTTAGCCTGGACGAAAATTCTCCTCTTGTTGAAATAGGAGACTTTGAACTTCTAGATGGTGAGAGTGGAGTTTGAGAGTGTATTTTGATCTTGGACATTGTGTTAGAGTAGGTGACCAACAAGCCAACTTGTGGTTGTGGTCTTTCACATTTATTATGGTAATAAACGAACCTTTTTCGTATTAATAATAAAACACCTTGGCATTCTATATCTTTGTCCCTTTGTCACAAGCATAGATATAGTCCTTATAGTTATTACAAGTACTAGTAATTGATCGTTAGGATCATGAGATATTTACTTAAGTATTATAACTGTTAAACGTGTTCCTAGTCGAAGGGTTACGCCACCAATGAGGATATCGGCCTTTCCCATTAAGAGACTAGCATGCATAAGTGGGTGCTCGTACGTTGACGAGTTCACGTAACTCCCTCACCCTAGAAATCTCTAAGTGGTTCCTAATAATCGAGTAGAGATATATGTGGTATAGTTGTACACCATTAGTCCTTATGACCTAGACATCACCGTGACTTCACTAGAGGACCAGCTGTATTGTGACATGTCCCTGACTTCCACCGAGGACCGCCCCAAGGGCCAGTGTTCGTGGAGTCCGAAATCTAGTGGGAGGTATGTGCATTGTACTCGGGGATTCGATCGCTAGAATAGTCTTGGATGTACTGTGTGTTCTTATAGTTCGTAATCTCTCTAAGTCTCTGGCCAGAGCTGACTAAGTGATGATTAGAGAATTCGATTCTCTAAGTCATGCATGTAACGATTACAATACTTAGAACGATCGCACAGTCATTGAACTACTAAGGAGGTCTCGATGAACCAATTCCTCTAGTTCAATCAGGACATATGAATCGAAGGGATCGTACTGTACGCTAACTATATCAAAAGGTTCTTGCAGACACTTCATTTGTATCTAGGGAATCATGACGCGTAGTTGCTAGACGGCAATCTTGATTCGTTGGGTGATTAAGGTGAAACGAGCTTCATCTTAATCGTAACTCTAAGGGACGAATTTTGACCACAAAGGGTTGTGGGCCCATGGCTAGCTTACACCTGAACCATCGAGGGTCACACTGCTCGTGCACATGAGATCTTTGAATAAACGGTCAAAGGTAAAAATGGTTTATCTTTGCATGATTGGAAGTCAATATGATTGGGGCCAACATTCGTAATTTGTAATTATGAATGAGAATAAGAAAAGGAAAAGAATAGGCGAACATCTTAGTGGACTTTCTAAATCGGGAAGTTTCCAAATTTAGAAAGTGCACTGAATTAGGGTTTCCACTTTTAGAAAGTTGGAAATTGAGAATTGGCACTCCTAATGACGAGGACATTATAATGATTCCGAAAATGTAATTGTTACAATTTTCCGATCATCGAATTGAGAGAGACGAGCAAATAAAAGAACTAACGAACTTAAGTTGTTGGGCCCGGTCCAACTTAAGCCCGTTAGAGTTTTATGCAAGACACTATAAATACTTGATTTATAGGTCTTGCACAAAAGATAACAGACGAACTAAACCCTAGCCGCTCTCACCTCTCTCCGCCGATCTCAACCCGCGGCCACCACCGCCGCCGTCGCCACCATCTTGCTGGAATCGGCCATCCGTTGGCCGATCCTTTTGGTAGCTCTTTTCTCTTTTCGTTTGTTTCCGGTTTATTCTAACTACTTTGTGTCTAGTGCCACGTTCTAGTAGATCGAAGTATACGAGGTGAAATCCGAGAGGAGGAAGATCGAAGATCGAAGATCGAAGAATCGAGGAGCAGCACACGAGCCGACGTCGCACGCAATCCCACGCGCCGCTCGAAGACAGCGCGTGAGCCACACGCGCCGTCGTAGCTCGCCTAGCCGCTGCTGCCCCGGGTTGCACGGATTGGTGTTCGTAGCAATCTAGTTTTGCTTAGTGCGCCTACCTCACGCTTCAAGAGATAAAGTTTTGAATCCATTGTCGTTAGATTCGGTTACGTTTAAATTATAATCTGCATGTTCGTTTAAGTAAGATAATTGTATGATTTTATGTGACTACATGAAATTGTTTATTTACTGCGAGCATGATTATTTGATTTAAATGCGAGCATGCTAGTTGGTTTAATTTCGATGAAGTAATTAAGCATGTATGTTGTTTTTAATTTCGCTGGAAGCGCAAAGGTACGCAATTAATTGTTTTCAATTATCGGGCATGTGTTTATGTGTTTTAAATTCGTTTAATTCGCATAAAATTTTTATTTTCCGCTGCGTACACGTGTCCGATTCCCAACACATTGGATGTATTTATAGAGTTTTTGGAGACATCAAAGCCTATGGAGAAGAAAGGGAAATACATGTTTTTGTGGGGGTGATTTTGCAATATTTTGAAAGAGGTGTGGTGGTGGTTCTTGGGTGGCTTAAGCTTGAGAAAATGGTGGCCACGGTGATGGTTTGGGGCTGACAAAATGAGGGGGAGAGAGGAAAAAGAAGAGTGACTCTTGCATTGCTCAAGATGGAGTGTGGGAGTAGTTAAGTGTCCCTAACTAATGATTAGAAAAAGCTAAACTTATGTATTTATTTTAATGCTCAAAGTACAAGCCTTATAATGCTAGTATTCTCCTAATTAACATGCAGTTTTTAAATCATTGTATGTGTGTGTATTAGTGGCCTAAACTTTCAAGAAAATAAGTGAAGGATTTTCTAATTTTTTCCACTAATTATTAATCATAAAATGCACGGGTTCATTTTATTTTCTAAAATTTAGTGCATGCATAAATATGATAAAATGCTCATTTAAATTCATCATGCAAGAAAAAAAAAACATTGGTCCATGAAAGTAATTTATTTTACAAATTCGATAAATATTTATTTCGACATAATATCTCTAAAAATTTGCTAAGCACATAATTCACGTAATCTTATAATTCACATAATCACATATTTCACATAATTATATAATTCACGTAATTATTAATCATGCAAGAATTATTCTAAATTTTAATTTAATAAAATTACACATATAGGTGGTAAAATAAAATACTAATATTCTACAGAAAATGTGGGGTGTTACAATTAATTAATAAAAAAAATTAGGCCCAACCAAATTAATTGAAACTATTAAATCTAATTTAATCAAAATAACTAATTATCCTAATTCCTAGCCATTCTTTTGAACCAAAGAAACGCGTATGAGAGACGTTGTTCCAAACATATATACTTGTGTCTTTTCCTTCGACAATCGTTGCCTCAAACTCAACCGCTTATAAACAAAGTAAGAATCTGGCCAAATATTCACTGAATTTTCAATCGATAGTTGAGTTTATAGTTCTTTATGTTATTCTCTTTTGTTGAAATTCCTTTATGTTGTTCAAGTTCGCCGTGGGTTTGATTCTCGTGCAAGATTCAGACATCCGATCGTTGTACCTTGGGAGACTACCGGGAAGTGATTGTGCACCATCGACAACCATGGAATATTGTCTGAATGGAATTGCTTTGGCAAGCCTCGATCGTTCTTTGTATTTTTCACAATTCCTTTTTTCGACAAACATGTAAGTATTTTCGTTCTTTTACGCAAATTGTTACAACAACATAAAATAAATGAGAAACCGATGTCATCTTTTGGAAAAAAACGACATCATTATCAATTATTCTTATTGGTCCTCTTTCGACCAATTTTTTTTTCTCAAGTTGTGATCATTGGTATCCCAATATTTGGGATCATAAATGTTTTAGGCCCGTTTCACAATTTTCACGAAAATCGTTATCTTGATCATCGGCATTCAAATTTTTATCAATATGTTGATTATATTATTTGTTACCCAAGACCTCATCTTCTTATATATGTGATCTTCATGTTCTTCGGTCATAATTAAATCAAATTCATTCTCGACTGCTAGAGATCTTCATGACCTTCAACCTGAACCCATTGTACTCCACACCCTCCACCGGTAATAACTTATCAAGTGTACCTGCTAGCGATCGATTAAATTCTTCAATTATTTGTTTCTTTGTTTCTTTTTAATTTTCCAATATATTTTTTCTAGTCACATGAAAAGTCTTATAAAACGGGCATACCATATGTAAACTATATCAACATGGGGATGGAGATTGCTAAAGGAATCTGACTCCCTTTGGATTCATTCATTACAAATAAATATTTCCCTCATAATATTCTTTTGGAAATTGATAAGGCTAAATCCTATAATAGTTATTATATGGAAAAACATTTGTAAAACCATTCCCCTTATCATAATTAGTAGGGGATATGTGTAACCTAGAGAATATATAAGGTTGTTGTCAAGTCGGATAGATCGGACCGGAAATAGTTTTTTTGAAAAAAATTTAACAATTTCGAGAATATAAAATTAATTACAATTCCAATCCCAAAATTTGCGAAATCTAAAAACTCATTCCAATTTTAAAAGGCCCGGAAATTTCGGGATTTCGGAACACATAGCGGATGTTTAGTTATGTTTCTAATGTGATTTTCTAGTTTTCAAAATTTATGATGGAAAAAGTAGATGTATTGGTTTTTGTGTAGAAAATGAGAATATGTTTGGATGAAGTGATATTTTTAGTTTTATATAGGTGTAGAAAAGAGAATATTTTTGGTTGTGGTGAGTTTTCTCTACGAAAGTACGTGCAAAAGTTGAATATAATGGTTGATGATGGTTGTGGATATTATCGTTATGTAACCTATGGTGGATGTCTACAGGGGTTACAAAATCATTAGTGTGTGTAATTAGAGGTGATAATGGTGGATGTTAAGGCTTTTCATTCCCTTGTAACTCATGACTTTTTGAATGGTCTTCTTGTACTATAAAAGGAACATCATTGTATGGAGTTGAGATACACTTGAATAAGAATACAATATATACACACAATTGCTCTCTTCTTGTCTTTTCCTTGTTTTATAATACGTTATCAGAACGAATTTGCTCTACTTTCTATTCTAATTAATAGAAAGAAAGTTAGATTATAGAAAGGTAAAATATTATTTCTATCAAACATATCAGTTGATTAGTTTCGAGAATACATCTAGATGGTATAGTCATTATGCACTATTTATTTCATTTTCATTACCTGTCGTTCTCAGTGACTTGTTTGATAATTTTACTCATTGGTGATTATTTTGCTCTATCACATTTCTTTTTCCCACAGAATTTGCATTTAGTTTTGATTTCTTGAAAAAATGAAAAATTTAGATCATTTTGAGTATTGTGATCTTTAGATCTTGTTTATTTTTAAATATTTATTTGTCACCAAATTTTTCATTTTGTCCAATGATATCTGGCTATGCACATAATTATATTATCTCAAATATATAATTGAACATGTCCCTACAGATTTGTGATTCGGCAAAGGTGTTATCTTGTATTTATATGCATATTTCCATCCATATACGAGGGCATGTTTGAACATATATATGTTACCATTAACCTATTTTAAGTGTTAAATGAAATTGTTCCTTTATGTTTGTGTGATCATATCTTCTCTCATGCTGAGTTGATAATGTACGTATTTGATAATTGGTGAAGTCCTTCTGCTGCTTCTATATATATACTGATTGGTTGCATAATATTGATCGATAAATTCGACTATGCCGACTTTTTGCATTTATATGCGATGGACATAATTCGCAAGGTATAAGATTACATTCCCATCATATTACATATAATTAAGTATATATTTCGGAATTGAAGTAATAGAATCTCAGATTGTACATATTTTGAACATTATTATTACAGTTCAATATTATGCGATTCTGACTGTATTTCTTTACTACAAGAACCTATAAAGTCCTCGAATAAGGCTTGGTTGCAGCCTAGATGAGGAGATCAACAGTTTCGATTGAATATGTTAGACTCCAGGTCTACGTGATAATACCCAAATTTGAAATTTTGAGTTAGTGGGTATTTCCCATTTACAGTACTATTATTTCACGAGTAAGTACTATAACATTTTTTATGGAGGCTTGAGGCTCAAATCGAGCACGTGCAATGAACTGACTCGAAGATTTGCGTAGTATATTAAACAACTATTCCGATTTATATGTGGTACTATTTGTTTCATGATTAAGTTCCAATTATAAAGGCTTGAGGCCTAAATCGAGTACATAAATTCAAGGTATAAAACTCAAACCTTGATATTCGAGTAATACATTGTACTCGAAAAGACTATTCCTTTGTGATTCAATGATAAGAGACATATCACACAATTTGAAATTATTTTGATAGCTCAAGAACAAACGTAACTACGAGCTTGGATTATTGAAGTTGAAGATCCATTAATGTATCACGTAGACATAGACAAATATTTCATATGAGAACATCGTCTTAATGACACAACAAAGTAATGGAAATTTATTATTATTATTATTATTATTATTATTATTATTATTATTATTATTATTATTATTATTATTATTATTATTATTATTATTATTATTATTATTATTATTATTATTATTATTATTATTATTATTATTATTATTATTATTATTATTATTATTTACGAATAACTTACCATGCAATCCACGGGGATTACTTAAAAAATGAAAATGAGTTAATGTAGAAAACCAACGAAGGAATATATGTCGAGAATGTAAACCGAATACGATCGAACAAAAAATAATAAATTTGTATTTTAATTTATCAATAAAAAGTTTACATAAAAATAAACTGAGAGTGTTCTAAACATCATCCACGTTGAAATATAGCAAATAACTCCAAGATTGCAATCAAAGCAATGCACCAGTTTTGTATATTAATCTGGATGTTGTTGTAGAAGACCACGAAACTACGGACATAACCACAAAACTACGGAAATTTCTACGACCAGAGGATAAATAACTTGTTATTTTTCATCATTTCCTATACGTAGATAAAAACAAATATATATAAACAACAAATGAAGAATGTGAGCACATGGAAAAAGAAAGAATAATTGACTCTCCATTTGGAAATATATTACTCGCTGGAAATAAAACTGAACTATGTCTATGTACACGTTGAAATAACAAAGAAATATCAACATGTTATCGATAAATGATGTTTGTTAATGTGTACCTTCGTATTCTTTGGAATACTACTTTGTACATGACGTTGCTAGTTGGACAACTCACCGGATTCTCCCTTGATGAAAATCATTATTCCGGATCTACTCTTCCCTCGAGATAACGCTACATACAATTAAATGTAGGAACGTGTGAGAGAGTTTGGCCTTAACTTTTGTTGATTGTAAATTGACCGAAAACGGGGCTTTGGAAGGTATAGTCCAACGTGTGAGAGAGTTTGACGTTAACTTTTTGATTGTCATGGAAAAAATAGAACTAATAAATAAATAAATAAACTACATCATAATATCCAGTAAAACTTCTAACAACAATTCAATATGTCAAAATCTTAAAACAAAACTTAAATCAAATTACTATTTCAGAAAACAAAAAAAATATCTTAAAATAAGTATTAAAAATATATATTATTTATAGGTGTATTTTTCAGAAAACAATCTGAATTTTTCGGAATTAATTTCGGAAATTAAATCAGATCCGATATCGAAAATTGGAAATTCCAATTTTTTTTATATATAATTTCAATTCCAATCCAAAAAATCGAAAAAATCGGAAATTAGAATTTTGAAAGTCATGAATGAAAAAAGTTGTTAAAAATTGGAAGTTTTCGAATGAAAACCGGTATAAATTGGAATTTCCGTTCCAACTTGCACCCCTAGTTGTTGCTAATAAATATATGCTTGTTTAATAAAATAATATGGCTAACACCTCATGTTAACTCGTTCAAGCACAATATAGATGGAGCAGCCAAAAAACAAATAAACTCGAGTGCACAATTTATGATGGACTTAGCTGAAAAAACGAAGTCACTACTAATAATAAAGCTTAATTATAGGCTTTCAATGAAGGAATTTTACAGGCTAAACAAATGATGATCAAGCATTTAATTAGTGAGACTGACTCAATAATATCATGTAACCTTACGTAAACCACCCCTAGTCATGTTTTACGGGTTATTTACAATACTGGTGCAACAGTGAAAATCAGTTACAAGAATGGTGTAGTTTTATTTGGATTTGCAGAAGTGGTGCAAATCATTACTCCTACATGCGATTTCTGAGTCACAGTTGACACGTCGAGAATTGGGCGAAATAAAGCAGTTAATTTACGTTTGTATTTTATAGTGATGAACGACTCCGAAAATGGAAAATATTTAGTGGATCTCAAGCTTATGTAGTGGACTTGGAGCATCATACATGCACCTGCAGAGTTTGGGACTTAACAGAAATACCACGTGAACATTCTACATGGGCTATTCTGCAAGAGCATCGACATCTCGAAGACTTTGTGAGTCATTACTTCTTGGTGTCAAAGTACAAACAAGCATATAACTTGGCTATACACACTTTACCAGACAAAAGTCAATGGCCACCTGCCGATAATGATCCCATAATTCCCCCAAATGTGAGAAGACAGCCTCGCAGACCCAAAAAAGCAAGAAATAAAAGTGCTGATGAAATATCAGATGGAAAGAGAGTTACTAGAAAAGGTGGCAACATTTCTTGCTCAAACTGTGCAGCAACCACACATAATAAGAGAAAATGCAATTATCCTCCAGGATTTAATCAAGTGAATCAAAATAGTGCAAGTAACTTACTGACTTAAATATGCTTATATACTTAGTTATTATTATACAATTCAATCAAAAAATACAATGATTTACACAGGTTACAACACAGACATTAACCAGAATATCTCGAGTGAGTGCACAAAGTAACACCACGGGAAATAGAGATATGGAAGGAGAAGATAATTCTCAAACTGGTAGGGGACGAGGGGGAAGGAGTATGGAATGAGGCAGTGTTAGGGGAATGTCTAGTGGTTCAAGTGCTCCAAGAGGAAGAGGAAGACCTAGAGGAACTCAAGCAAGAACTGAAAGAGGAAGAGGGAGGTGGAACAATGGGCCTTTATGTGGTATTGGGAATTGGAATGGCATTGACATGTCAAACATGCACCAGTTCATCCCTTCTGCCGAGGTAAAACTATTTTTTACATTTTTGTATTAATAGTTTACAAATATAAATACCTTAACGACGGTCTATATAATTTACAGGTCACAAATACAAAAGTTGTTGATGCTAATGCAATACGTGCTACTAAAATTCTCTAGGATTCATCATTGATTTATTATGTTTGATTAATTTTATTTTACATCACGTGCTAGTGACTTTATTTTCTTGCAACAACCATCGTATGACAAATCGTCACAAGTTTCACAATCTTTTACGGCATCCCAAAGTAAAAAAAATCAATCTGCTGCAGGTGTTAGAGGTGAGATCTTCAATTCTATAAATTAGAAAAATAGTTTTTGATAGTATATTTATATACAACTATGCTTTTGTAGATACAAAAGGAAGAAAACGAGATTTGGTGATGCCGTGTTTTTCTACCACCCAAGCACCCTCACATAACTACTTAGTGATTCCTGATTATGGAGACTCTGGAGATGTGTAGAACGTTGAAGCAAGATCTTTTAATTTTGCATATCTTATTAGGAGTTAAATATTGATGCTTGATTTTTTGGATTATATCTTAATGAATACGCAAGTGATTTCATTTTGATGGTACTGGTTCTGTTTTTTGGGTAATTTTGTAAACCTGATTGTATTTATGCAAGTTACTTTATTTTATTTTTTTCATGTGCTATTTAGAAGTTGTTCGAAGTTTACTTTTTTCTATCTTTGATTACATGTTAATCTTATGAACTCTTTTATTTCTTAGCTATTATATACTGTATTTTCATTTTTCATAATTAAATGAAATGAGAAATTAAAATATTAGGTTAAAATATCTCGGAACATATTCAGGTTTTCAATTGTATAATTATTTTGACATTCTAGACAGATAAATTACAAATGAATGACTTTTTTTTTTTTTTTTTTAATTTAGAAGTGTAGTTTTTGTTTTTTGAGGGAATTTAGGAAAATAGTTATTTTGTTATCAATGTGCTTTTCTTTTTCTTGAGATTGTTACGAACGTGATTAAAGGCATTAATGGAAAATCATATTAACTTACTAACACCGTTAACAATTTAATGGATTGACCTTTTACTTTTGCATTTTAAATCTGCAAAAAAAAAAAAAAACAATTTAAAATAATGCATACTAAAATTAGTAAAATATTTCAAAAAAAAAAATTAAAAAAAACGAAAATGAAAAAACTAATTAAAAATACCTGTAATTTATGATTTTGTTATTCTAAATATATAACTAAATAGATTAATTTAATATAACAACAACCACAATGTTTAAAAAATTAAACATAGTTATTAAAAAAAAAAAGAGTAAATTCCACTTTCTCCCTTTGTACTTTGGTTCGATATCACTTTACTCCCTTCTACTCTCAATTGCATTGATTTGCCCCCTGTACTTGAAAATTTTCTCAATGTGGCCATCGCCGTTAATTATTAGACATAACCTTAACACCATTTGATCTAAGTCCGGAAATTACAAAAAAGAAAATCAGCCCTCCCACTTTAAATAATTATTAAAAAAAATATATATATATATAAAATAAATTGTGGCTGCCGTGGTGGACTATGTTTTCTCGTTGTCTTGAATTGTTTTTTAATTTTTTTTTTTTGGTTTTTTTATTTCGTTTTTTTTAATTAGTATTTAAACTGGGAGAGGTAGTGTTTTTGTAATTTCCGAGCTTAGACCAAACGATGTTAAGGTCAAATATCTGACAACTAACAACGAGGGCCGCATTGAGAATTTTTCAAGTATAGGAGGGCAAATCAATGCAATCGAGAGTAGAATGGTGTAAAGTGATATCGAGCCAAAGTATAAGGGGAGAATGTGGAATTTACCCAAAAAAAATTATGCTAAGAACATAAAAAAAATGGAGAGAAACCTATTAATTTTGGAAGGAGTGTGAAAAAATGGGAGAAGAAGTTGGAAGTATTTTATTTACATCAACCCCAACCTCCCCACATGCCCAAATAAAGTCGCCCAGCTGGCCCCCACCAATGCTCAGAAATCATCTCTGACAGAGGTGATTTCTAAAGCAGAAATCGCCTCTCCAAGGAGTGCTGATACTCGTGACTTTTCTGCCTCCATCTCGACTGTTCTTCTTTGTTTCTGATAATTTCCAAATGTTTGATTTTTGTTGAGGGAAGCTGAATGATCCACACCCAAATTGAGCACTGTTGATGTAAACAATGATTTAGTTTAAGGGGGAACGAATGTAACGATATCAATCCAAGAAGAACAGTGCCGTTTTGGGGAGAGAAGAAACGATGGCGTTTTAAGAAAAGCGCCCTTCTACTTAAAGAGTTGTTTCACGCTTTTATCTATTTTTCGTATTCGGGTGAACGACACCGTTTTACTGGGTCCTTGCAAGTAATGGGCTATAAAGGGCAAGGTGGGTGGACGGGGCAGAAGAAGGAATTTCAGAATCTAGTTTGTAGTTAGGTTAGTGTAGCTCGTCTTTTAGCCTAATTTTCTCATTTTTTCTATCTTTTAATCTTGTAATCGAACACAATTTCTGAGCAATGGATTACTGTTATTATGAATCTAATTGGATTCATAACAAATGGTATCAGAGCAGTTCGATTCTCGGGCGGTTTCCCCGGTTCTTGGAAAAACAGTCGGATTTTAATGAGAAGGTGCGTGCTGATATTTCACAAATTCGATTGGAGACTTCGGAGCAAAACCACATCACTGCACGGATCCAAAGTATGGGAGGGTTAGTAGAGGCAGTAAGGGGAGACAAGGAAAAAGGTAATGGGGAAGATTCAGTCACAACTGAGCACAAGGTGTTCGATGAAATGACTGAACCAAAATCTGAGGCTATGAAGAGTGGTAGCTCATCAACCAATCCACTGATGATTCCAGAGCCTATCAAACCACCTAGTGAAACAGGAATTCCACCAAGCCCCTCAAGAAATATTGATCATATAAATGTGAAACTGGAATTTCCTAAATTTTATAGCCAATTTCCTAGAACTTAGTTAAGAAGGTGTAATAAGTATTTTGCAATGAATCCCATGGCCATGTGCGATCAAGTGAAGATGTTGGTTGCTTCTATGGAGTTGGAGGGAAGGGTGGATGACTCGTACATTAATTATATCCAAAGACTGCATTATGTGGAGTGGGAGGCCTTCTCTAATACATTTTTAGAAAGGCATTTAAAACAGGAGGAAATCAACTTAGTGGATGAATTTAGCAATCTCAATCCACATAATTCTAGGGAAGAAGTTCTGGTCAAAGAAGCCATGGAGATCGAAGATGCTAATATGTTGGATGAAATGACGAAGTTAAATTCCAAGGTCTTCACTAATGGAGAAGAGGGATACTTGGTTGCGGATATTGTTGGTTATAGTGAAGAAAACATTGTTGTTGATGAAGGATGGCTCAGTAAGGACGCTACTAATGACGAGTTAGTCAATAAGGAAACTCATGCTAGAGAGGATGCTGTTGCCGTTGAGAGATGGGAGTTGAGCGAAACTATTATTAAAGATGAGTTGCTGATGGAGGCTATTTTGATTGAGGGATGCCATATGTTCGAAGAAATGACCAAACCAAAAGTGGAACGCAATATGTTTGACGAAACTACAAAATCAAAATTGGAACCATCTGTCGGAGAAGAAATCAAAGGTTGTGCGGATGATAAATTTCAAGTGATTTGTTTGGAAATGGGTGAACTTGGCGGCAAGGTTTGGAATGTGTCGCTAACTAATTTTGAGTCTCATGAAGTTATATATTTGAAGAATCTTTTTCAAGCAAATATATTGAAGTGTGGGAAGCCATGGCGAATGCCACCGGAACCTCCACCGCTGCATTATCAAGAGAAATTCCATTACATATCTACATTCCTAGAGATAGGCTCTCTCTTTGCGGCACTTCTGTCCCGTCTCCAAATTCAACATCCGACAACAAATAATAAAAAAGACTACTTTATCTCTTTTCTGAACCGTTCACTGAACCTGAGGGAAGCCCCAAGGGTTCGCGTTTTGGAGACCGCTCTGTCACTCACGTACTTCATTGCTCCACAGGTTTTGAGAGTGGGCGGCCATATTTTGGGAAGAGATTGTGGCAGGGTTCTGGAGATGTGTGCAGATATTTTGATGAAATGTGATTGGCATAAACGTAACCTTCCTGCTTTACTTTTGCAAAACGCCATCAGAATGGCAATTCTTGCCCCCTGTTTTCAACATACATTGCCATCAATGTATGATCTCGATGTGAAGTTCAATGATTCTAGCTCTTCTACTCTAGCGAACTTAGTTGGCCAGTCGACCGATGAATTCACAGTTAAGAATGGCGAAATACCTTTATGGTTGTTGTTATGGCATTTAAATCCGATGAAGTTGAAGCAAGATTTATCAGAAATTTTGCAAGAAATCATCAAAAGTTCATTCCTTTGTTTAAGCGTGGAAATAATGTACAATATGATAGAGCGGAGGTTTGGTACTTCACTCTTTTATAAAGTAGTACCCAACTCGTTTGTGGTTGTAGAAAATATCGATGACCAATCGTTGGAGAACAGCAAACAAGCATATTGGGTACCTGACTTAGTGAAGGAAAAACGCTTTTACGATGCACTTGAGAATGCCAAAAACTGGACTATCATTCGAATAAGGTTTTGGGATACCCCACTTGTATCGTGGATTAGTAAGAGTGGAAAGGAGATTGTGGTCATGGATTCTACTGGAAAACTCGAGACACTTCCTCCTGCCAAAGTTACTAACTTAAAAATTAACGCAGTTAATAATATTACTATTGGTTTTCTGGAAACTGGTGTATCTTTACAGATAGAAGATGAGCTGTATTCCTGGTTTGGAGACCAAATTTATGGATGGCCGTACACTTTCATTTCAGTCCCTAGGCCGTCTCCTAAACTTGATAGGCTCCCTCTTAGTGTTGTGTCTAATTCTCAGACGTACCTTTTTCAAAAGGTCAAGCAAGTTGACATAAGCATGAGGATGGAGAAAGTATGTGTTCAAGAAGGTGTTGACTTTGACCTGGATGCTCTAAATGTTGTGGTGGCCCAGTCGGATGGTCCACTTCGCGATGTAGAAATGATGATTGGTCGACTATGTTTGCTTGGGAAAAATAACGGAGTTGTTTTTGACGATGAACTGCTTGATTTATTGCATCTAGCGTTGTCATTTGATGTTTTGAATACAATTAAACAGGTGAGAGAGCTATTGAGATCAATGATATATCCTATGCAACTTAAAGCACAATTGGCAAGTCTCGTTGTTAATTTTGATTTTAATGGTGATCTATTACTGGGATGTGTAGGTGAAGCTCAAAATTTAAATGGAGGTGAGTGGGTTTCTGCAAAGAAAGATTGTCATCATTATTCTTCTTCAGATAGCAATAAGAGGATTCCTATTGTGTTTTTCAATGAGGAAGAATGTCAATTATGGAATAGATTGGTTATTGATTTCAACACTCATGGCATCTATTTATCAAAGTTACCACGTCCTCCACCAGAACCACCACCTGAGGCATGTAGATAAAAGAAGCCTTGAGGACAAGGCTCTCATAAGGGGGAACGAATGTAACGATATCAATCCAAGAAGAACAGTGCCGTTTTGGGGAGAGAAGAAACGATGGCGTTTTAAGAAAAGCGCCCTTCTACTTAAAGAGTTGTTTCACGCTTTTATCTATTTTTCGTATTCGGGTGAACGACACCGTTTTACTGGGTCCTTGCAAGTAATGGGCTATAAAGGGCAAGGTGGGTGGACGGGGCAGAAGAAGGAATTTCAGAATCTAGTTTGTAGTTAGGTTAGTGTAGCTCGTCTTTTAGCCTAATTTTCTCATTTTTCCTATCTTTTAATCTTGTAATCGAACACAATTTCTGAGCAATGGATTACTGTTATTATGAATCTAATTGGATTCATAACAAATGGTATCAGAGCAGTTCGATTCTCGGGCGGTTTCCCCGGTTCTTGGAAAAACAGTCGGATTTTAATGAGAAGGTGCGTGCTGATATTTCACAAATTCGATTGGAGACTTCGGAGCAAAACCACATCACTGCACGGATCCAAAGTATGGGAGGGTTAGTAGAGGCAGTAAGGGGAGACAAGGAAAAAGGTAATGGGGAAGATTCAGTCACAACTGAGCACAAGGTGTTCGATGAAATGACTGAACCAAAATCTGAGGCTATGAAGAGTGGTAGCTCATCAACCAATCCACTGATGATTCCAGAGCCTATCAAACCACCTAGTGAAACAGGAATTCCACCAAGCCCCTCAAGAAATATTGATCATATAAATGTGAAACTGGAATTTCCTAAATTTTATAGCCAATTTCCTAGAACTTAGTTAAGAAGGTGTAATAAGTATTTTGCAATGAATCCCATGGCCATGTGCGATCAAGTGAAGATGTTGGTTGCTTCTATGGAGTTGGAGGGAAGGGTGGATGACTCGTACATTAATTATATCCAAAGACTGCATTATGTGGAGTGGGAGGCCTTCTCTAATACATTTTTAGAAAGGCATTTAAAACAGGAGGAAATCAACTTAGTGGATGAATTTAGCAATCTCAATCCACATAATTCTAGGGAAGAAGTTCTGGTCAAAGAAGCCATGGAGATCGAAGATGCTAATATGTTGGATGAAATGACGAAGTTAAATTCCAAGGTCTTCACTAATGGAGAAGAGGGATACTTGGTTGCGGATATTGTTGGTTATAGTGAAGAAAACATTGTTGTTGATGAAGGATGGCTCAGTAAGGACGCTACTAATGACGAGTTAGTCAATAAGGAAACTCATGCTAGAGAGGATGCTGTTGCCGTTGAGAGATGGGAGTTGAGCGAAACTATTATTAAAGATGAGTTGCTGATGGAGGCTATTTTGATTGAGGGATGCCATATGTTCGAAGAAATGACCAAACCAAAAGTGGAACGCAATATGTTTGACGAAACTACAAAATCAAAATTGGAACCCTCTGTCGGAGAAGAAATCAAAGGTTGTGCGGATGATAAATTTCAAGTGATTTGTTTGGAAATGGGTGAACTTGGCGGCAAGGTTTGGAATGTGTCGCTAACTAATTTTGAGTCTCATGAAGTTATATATTTGAAGAATCTTTTTCAAGCAAATATATTGAAGTGTGGGAAGCCATGGCGAATGCCACCGGAACCTCCACCGCTGCATTATCAAGAGAAATTCCATTACATATCTACATTCCTAGAGATAGGCTCTCTCTTTGCGGCACTTCTGTCCCGTCTCCAAATTCAACATCCGACAACAAATAATAAAAAAGACTACTTTATCTCTTTTCTGAACCGTTCACTGAACCTGAGGGAAGCCCCAAGGGTTCGCGTTTTGGAGACCGCTCTGTCACTCACGTACTTCATTGCTCCACAGGTTTTGAGAGTGGGCGGCCATATTTTGGGAAGAGATTGTGGCAGGGTTCTGGAGATGTGTGCAGATATTTTGATGAAATGTGATTGGCATAAACGTAACCTTCCTGCTTTACTTTTGCAAAACGCCATCAGAATGGCAATTCTTGCCCCCTGTTTTCAACATACATTGCCATCAATGTATGATCTCGATGTGAAGTTCAATGATTCTAGCTCTTCTACTCTAGCGAACTTAGTTGGCCAGTCGACCGATGAATTCACAGTTAAGAATGGCGAAATACCTTTATGGTTGTTGTTATGGCATTTAAATCCGATGAAGTTGAAGCAAGATTTATCAGAAATTTTGCAAGAAATCATCAAAAGTTCATTCCTTTGTTTAAGCGTGGAAATAATGTACAATATGATAGAGCGGAGGTTTGGTACTTCACTCTTTTATAAAGTAGTACCCAACTCGTTTGTGGTTGTAGAAAATATCGATGACCAATCGTTGGAGAACAGCAAACAAGCATATTGGGTACCTGACTTAGTGAAGGAAAAACGCTTTTACGATGCACTTGAGAATGCCAAAAACTGGACTATCATTCGAATAAGGTTTTGGGATACCCCACTTGTATCGTGGATTAGTAAGAGTGGAAAGGAGATTGTGGTCATGGATTCTACTGGAAAACTCGAGACACTTCCTCCTGCCAAAGTTACTAACTTAAAAATTAACGCAGTTAATAATATTACTATTGGTTTTCTGGAAACTGGTGTATCTTTACAGATAGAAGATGAGCTGTATTCCTGGTTTGGAGACCAAATTTATGGATGGCCGTACACTTTCATTTCAGTCCCTAGGCCGTCTCCTAAACTTGATAGGCTCCCTCTTAGTGTTGTGTCTAATTCTCAGACGTACCTTTTTCAAAAGGTCAAGCAAGTTGACATAAGCATGAGGATGGAGAAAGTATGTGTTCAAGAAGGTGTTGACTTTGACCTGGATGCTCTAAATGTTGTGGTGGCCCAGTCGGATGGTCCACTTCGCGATGTAGAAATGATGATTGGTCGACTATGTTTGCTTGGGAAAAATAACGGAGTTGTTTTTGACGATGAACTGCTTGATTTATTGCATCTAGCGTTGTCATTTGATGTTTTGAATACAATTAAACAGGTGAGAGAGCTATTGAGATCAATGATATATCCTATGCAACTTAAAGCACAATTGGCAAGTCTCGTTGTTAATTTTGATTTTAATGGTGATCTATTACTGGGATGTGTAGGTGAAGCTCAAAATTTAAATGGAGGTGAGTGGGTTTCTGCAAAGAAAGATTGTCATCATTATTCTTCTTCAGATAGCAATAAGAGGATTCCTATTGTGTTTTTCAATGAGGAAGAATGTCAATTATGGAATAGATTGGTTATTGATTTCAACACTCATGGCATCTATTTATCAAAGTTACCACGTCCTCCACCAGAATCACCACCTGAGGCATGTAGATAAAAGAAGCCTTGAGGACAAGGCTCTCATAAGGGGGAACGAATGTAACGATATCAATCCAAGAAGAACAGTGCCGTTTTGGGGAGAGAAGAAACGATGGCGTTTTAAGAAAAGCGCCCTTCTACTTAAAGAGTTGTTTCACGCTTTTATCTATTTTTCGTATTCGGGTGAACGACACCGTTTTACTGGGTCCTTGCAAGTAATGGGCTATAAAGGGCAAGGTGGGTGGACGGGGCAGAAGAAGGAATTTCAGAATCTAGTTTGTAGTTAGGTTAGTGTAGCTCGTCTTTTAGCCTAATTTTCTCATTTTTCCTATCTTTTAATCTTGTAATCGAACACAATTTCTGAGCAATGGATTACTGTTATTATGAATCTAATTGGATTCATAACAGAAAAACAAGAAATTAAATTAATAGGTAATAAAATCTCACATCCTGGATTTCAGACAATTTTGGTGGTGCTGATGAAATCTTTGCCATGGTTGTTTTAGTGGGCTGTAAGTGTTTGAGTGATGGGCAGAAGAAGAAATAGTGTGATGGATGTTCATCACACACACACACACACTCACAAAGAGGAGAGAGAGAGAGAGAGAGAGAGAGAGAGAGAGAGAGAGAGAGAGAGAGAGAGAGAGAGGGGATTTCTCTCCAAATATCTGGGAAGAGGAGTGGTAGCAATTGATTGAAGTAGAATCATGATTATTTTTTTTCTTTTTCAATTTAATTTTTTTAAATGAAAAAAGTATAGTGTCAAAATTCAAGAAACTATAGTGTCAAAATTCAAATTTATTATATCAACAGTAATGCCTCTCATCAGATCACCAGATATTTACAATATCTGCTTACATTCGTAGTATAGTAACACTATTTAATAGCTATACAAAAAGAAGCACAAACCAGTCAGTCACTAATTACAATAAAACCATTATCAGGAGGGTAGTAGTAATGGTTTGATCAATTTTGAGTCATGTAACACATTATTGATCAAAGGACGCATGTTGTAATTATCCCGTAACGATCTTTCAAGTGCTTCACAAGCTTCTTCAAGTTCAACCGGAGCTTCCTTCTTCACTGCAAATATTATTTCGACGAAGCCATCATCCACGTACATGTGATACAAGTTGCTAAATACCTGTCAAATATCCACCAACTATCATCAAAACATAATGCAAAGAGAAGGAAAAAAAATAACCCGAAACAAAATGTTACTTCACGAGTTTTTCTCACCCTTTTCAATTTTGAATACACCGGTGCCCTCATACTAGTAAAGTAGTGCTTCGGGATCAACTTAAAGATGAATAAACCTTTGTCGGAAAGTGAGTCTTTTACGGTCAATAGAAAAGATTCCTCAACAAAGTCTGCCTCTGGACTGATTAAACCCGAACTGCACAATTTAAAAAAAAAACAAAAAAAAAATAGTACCTAGCAGGTGAAAAAAAAATGATACCAAAATAAATAAATAAAAATGATTTTTTTTTTTTTTTTATTAAAAGCTACGTTACCTCGAGTCTGATGAATCCACATCGATTATGAGTAAATCAACTTTGCTTCCATCTGCATGAACTACGGTTAAGTACTTGCTGCTAAGCATGCTGTTTTAACCTTTTTATATTACTACAATACACAACTAGTTGTTGCTACTTTATACCTACCTGCCTCAGAATTTGCTCTCTCTCTGACAAACTTAATTGCATCAGTAATATGTACCTGAACATGAGAAGGAGAGTAGCAAAAGTATGAGCAATTTTTGGCAGTTTAAGTCAGAATTAATGTAAGCATCTTCGAACATTTGTATGTTACAGCTAAATGAAATGTGGATGCTAGAACCAACAGCCTTTCACAACCTTAAACAAGAAAACGTTAGAAAATAGAATACCACCTTCAACCTTTCATCTTCTGTAAAACCAAAATAATTTCTAGCAACATTCAGAACCGCAGGATCTAACTCGACGACCTTGCAAATTAAGAAGAATATACATAAGGATTGAAAAAATGGTAAATTAGCAGCCAGAATTTTCGTTATACCTCAATCTTTAGAGAAGGTAGGCGATTTCTCATAAACATAGGAAGTATTCCTGGTCCAAGACCAATGATCACTGTTTTGACCTGAAAAAAGTGGGAATATTTTAGTTCATTTCCATTACACGACCAGCTGTATGAACAGTGAATAATAATATAGTAATATGTAGATACTATATTAATTAGTAAATAAATTAGTCATCAATGTTAATAGCAACTTAAGTCACTTATGCAGGTTTTTTGCCTCTATTTGGAGAATCATTTAAGCAAAAAAGAGATGAGGAAGTAATTCGTAGATGGCTCACCAAACCACCAGCTTTGGTAGTTCTTTTTGAATGTGTAGAAAACAACAGTAGTCCAGCAATAACCCCCTTGTGGAATCCAGTTGTCAAAATTTTGTGTTCAACTTTAACACCACTTGATGCTGCCCCGGATTAAAAAGACGATTAACGAAGGTGAATAAATATTGCTACTTGTATTCCTCAGCGGTAGATAACAGTAAGTTTAAAAGGCTTTTAAGGTAGCTTGGGAAAAAAAGAGATTGACTTAGAGGTGGCTAGTAAAAGCTGCTTGCGTGTCAATTTTCGCAATGAAGATAGTTTCACTGAGCCTTAGGTACATGTCCTACAATTATTGCCACTGGAACCTAAATATAAATTGACAGACCACGTTCTAGCAAAAGAACCTGAAGTCTACCAATCCTAGAAAGTATTATAACTGTGTGTGCGCAAATAAAGAATCGGAGGACAAAATTTGAATTTTCTTTCATCTTAGTATAATATGCAGATGAGAACATGACACACTGTGGTGAACAGAGTTTGAATTTTCTCAATGAAGATAGTCTCCTGCGGTTATTTTATTTCCCAATTCTATTAGCTCTGGATGAATTCTTAGAATTGGAACATGGCTAATATCTTGTACATGTATATCAGCTACATTAAGGAAAAAATTATTGAATGTATGCAGCAAAAAGTCATAATTTAAAATGTCTACAAAACCCAAATGTGGTAACTAAAGTGCATAAGAAAAAAAGAAAAAAAAAAAAAGCTGATAGATATCAGAAATTCACCGTGAGAATCAATCTTTTTTGGTTTTCCTTTCTTCTGTCTGAAAGCTTCTGTGGATAATGGAGCTTCAGAATGCATCAAACTCTCAGCTCTTTCAAAATAAAGGCGGCGGAATGTGATATCCTGAGATTGGTTATATCTCACGTCTTCGACAGAGATTTGACCAGTCGAGACAGATGAAACCTGGATGAACCAAAGTAGAGAGAGGAAAATGAGAGACGGAAATACATAAAGAGCAGTAGGTATGAAATATCTATTCCTAGAAACTTGCATTAGAAACATGCCACTGAATATAGAACCATGAAAGTGTGCTAAGAGAGCAAATAATCAATGTTGAGAATTGAAAAAAAATAGTATGTCAAAATATCCTTTAGAGGTAGTAATAATTATCAGTGAACACCAAAGTATTAGCACATCAATTTAAAAGCTGTATCCATATTCTGGAACAAACTTACTCTACACATGAAAAAGACAATTAATACAACTCCTATAGATCTCATAAGATGAGGCAAGAAATAGTAGTTCTTCAACCTGATGCACAATTGTATTCTGCTTAATCCCCTCAATCCTACCATCATCAGCCGTAAATCTGCAAGAGCTCCATTTGATAAACTCTATTAAGCCTTATAGGAGAACTTTGTAATGAAGATGCGAATACGTGTAAAATCATTCTGGCAATACCAATTATATAGCAAGGAAAAGCTACAATGCACTGAAACCATTGCAACAACTTTAATGCTCTCTCATTCCATCAATTTCTTGGTGCACCATAGGGTAAGTTCTATTTCAATGAAAATGAATATGACTTCTCTCACTATCCAAAGCATGAAGTATCAGTATGAAGGAACACCTACTCTTAGAAGTACTGCATATTTCTCTTGTAACTAGCAGAATATCACTCAATCTAAACAAAAATGCCATTAGTACGTGAACCATCAATTGTTTTCCCTCCCAGTCCTAGGTTTTAAACGATTCCTCGTCTGTTCTCACACAAGACTGGGAAAAATGGCATTTCTCATGCAATTCTTAGAAAGAATATAGTAACATAATTTTCTCGAAGAGGCCATCTTACTTGCAATCTCAAAACCCATTTATCCAAAACGTTTCACAAGTGTTCCCAAAACAGGGTGCATACCTTGGTATACTGAACAACCCATAAACATGTTATACCATTGAAGAAACAAAACCTTGTGCATAAAACACTTAAACTAAGACCACGAAAGATTTAAACTTTGCAAATAAGGAAGGGGGCAATTGGCGAGCTGATGAAATATAGTATCTAAACAAAATATACTACAAAAGTAGCATGGCTAATATGAAATCAAGAGCTAAAATCATTATCAAATGAGTTCTGTATTGGACAAGCGATGCTGATGGGATACTTACTCAGCATCAGTGTCATCATCTCCCACTTGGCGCAGTTCAGCGACAAAATAGCCGGTATCCTCCTGAAAAAGGAAAAAATAAAAAATTTAAGTATACATCAAGTATACAGCTCACAATTTGGATTACATATTGAAAATAAATTTCAATGTTACCCTTATATCGTCAGAGGAAATACCATAAAAACTGGAATCCAGTACAATCTAAAACCAATCAATAAAATGATGTGAGTGAAAAATGAAATATGAAGAGGCAGGTACAGGAAGAAAGTACACCAAATTTATAAATGACTGGAAATATTTACAATCAACAGTCGAGCAGCTTTGAAGCTTTGAAGAACGAGCCGTTGTTGGAATTCTGATGCGAGGATCTTCTGGGAAGCTTGAGACTGAATTGAAAACCTCAGTCACATAACAGTTGGACTGGAAACAAAATAAGTAGTGAAGTATGCCAATAGCAAGTGCACCACATGGTGAATGATTATCTCATATTTAATTTTAATCTCTAACAGATGTAATAATTTAAGAAGCAGTAACTCTAACACACTTCATCTGGTATAGACTACTTCTTAGTAAAGTTTTGTCTGTGGACTTTCTCATAAATGGACGATGGTGAGATTCAAATGAACATCTCATGCAAAATCTTAAACTTTAGAGACATGAGTTATTTAATGTTCAGTAACTCGAACATATATAGCACACATGCCTGACCCTATATTGAAAACTAAATGTAAAAACTAATAAATAGAAAGGCAACAGATTATTAAAAAGTCATGGAAGTTGAAGCTGGTTAATTTTGAAAATAAGGTATAAAGAGACAGACTCAATGCTGTCCAGGTTGGCAAAAGTTTAAACAGAAAAGTAACTGACAGGAAGAACACGATCTACGATAGACTAACTTAGCAATAAATAAGAAGGAGATAGAGCTTGGTTATGTAGCAAATAAACACCATAATCTCATATTAGATTAATATACTCGTTATGCACAACTTTTTAAGCAATTAAAGTATATCTATTTTCAGATTTTCCTGAACGGAAGAGCAATAGAATCTTAAACTGTAACTAAAACGACAAGTGAAGGGCTAAGGGGAGAAAAAAGAACTAACTTTCTGCAAGTATAATACGAGAAATTGTTTTGAGAAAGGTCCAGTCTCTGGAGGAGCATCAAGAAGGACACAAGTATAGAAGAAACGCGATGTTCCAGTTTCACCTAAAAAAAGCTTTATAACACGACCAGATTCAATCACTCCAATGTTTCCATTGACCCCTTGCTTCAGCTCTTCAAGTGAGTACCATTTATCTGTGCTCTTGGAGTACTCTTCGCGGATGGTATTTTCTCTGTTAAGTGCTTCAAGTAGCTCATCAACCTATAACGTCTCAAAAAGTAAATGTATTTCTCAAGATCCGTAGTAATCCAAATAAATGTTCAAATGAGCTAGGAAACAGTACTGGTATCAGATTGTTCGGAATCTTGACCAAAGTGCATGGTCTTAAAGGTCAAAAGAAAACGGTCGACTGCTCTCACCTGAATACCCTGAGTTTCTACAAAAGATACATCCATGAATGGTACTATCCTAGACACAACAGTTAAATAAGATTTCTCTGCGACCAACATAAAAGTCTGTTGTGTGGTGGTTCCAGGAGATGCTTCGTCAGAAATGGTATAAAGATTGATCTTCCACCCAAATCGGAACTTTGAAAAAAGTAGATCTGAGAGAGTCATATGATTGAAATAATTTAGTGCAGAGAGAAACGATATACTGAATAAAAATCCAACTACTCCTATCTTCACGTTCACCATAATAATTAATAACGTGAAACAGTACCTAGCACAAGAGGTTCTGCCAAGGTGAGACAAATATATCGGCCTCCAGCTTTTAACAGTCTTTTAACCTGTTGACAAGTCAAACTTTTGGACCATAACAAGTAACGATATCGAAATTGTGTCATTATCAAACAAGACTATCATAAACCTCCGATATATAAGATAATGGTCCTGATCTGGAGCCATGCTCGGAATCCATCAGAATATCCAATCCTCCCTTATCGACGATGGCATCAAAGATCCCACTTGGAAACTGAATCAATTACAAATCATTAGAAAAAGGAAATAGATAGAGAAAAGAGTTCCAAAAAATAGGATAAGAAATGAGTTCATGATGCTAAGAGTAATTGTTAACGACTAGCAAATAATTCATGAAATTAATAAAACAAGTGATAGCAGAACTAATTTAGTGGTTGATGAACAAGGTGGCAATTTCTTCAGAATCTATTCTTTAGTGGTTGATGAACAAGGTGGCAATTTCTTCATAATGTATTCCCGTTCTTGATTTTAGTAATTGACATAACCATGCCAAAAGAGTAGAGTGCGGGAAATTACAGGCTAATTGACTAAAAATGATTTGATTAATCATTTGAAACAGGCACTTTGGAGATGAACTAAATCCAAAAAACGGCACTGATATCCTAATAACCATATTTTCTTGCTCCTTCAAACCTGTCATTCTCTGACCCAAAATTGAATTCCCACATCATAAAACCATAATCTCAGTTTCCATAATTGAACAAATACACCAGCCCACTTTTTATTATACATATCGGCGATTTCCTAATTACAATCAACTGACAATTTTTACAATTAATTTGATTATTATGAAGTAAATCATTCGGTGCAATTGCAAGGGTTAGAAACTAGTGAATTTGTGTATAAGCCTTAAAAACCACATGGCCTAGGGTACTGAATATGAAGAAAAGGGAAAAATTACCGGAATATTAGTAATATCCATCACGCGCCACTTCATCTCCGGCCGTACTCTGATATTCCTCTTCATCATGGCCTCAATCACCACCTTCGAGAAATCCACATTCGTTATATCCGTAAACCCTTCATCGTAGAGATGCTCCGACAGCCTCGAGGCCCCGCACGCCGGCACCAAAATACTCACCTCCTCCGGCGGCGGCTGCAACAGCGGAAATGAGAAATGGTTTAGCTCCTCCGCCAGCTGAAACGAGAGAAGGTTTTTGAGTGAGGTCCGGAATTGGGGCCAGTCGGCGTACCACTCGCAGAAATCGTCGGTGCCTTTTGAGGTGAAGAAACTGTCCCAACTCTCCTGGTTGATGTAGTCTACGGCGGTCACCGGCAGCTCTTCTGCAATTCGGATGCAGCTCTCTTTCGCGGGGTTTTCCTCCGCCATTTTCACGCGTTCTAGGTGTTTCTGTGTGAAATGACGTTTTGTGAACAGTTGAATATAGAAATTGAATATATAATATATATATATATATATATATATATATATATATATATATATATATATATATATATATATATATATATATATATATATATATATATATATATATATATATATATAATATTTGAAGTTTAATATCCCGCCCAAACAAATCTAACAAACTACGGTTATAATCCAACTCCAGCGTAATGTTTTCCAATTACCCCTAGGTGTAAAGACTGTTATACCCTTCAATTATAAATTAAATTTGATAATAGCATTGATAGAGACAATATACAAACATTCTAATTGCAAGACCACAAACACACACACACACTCGTCACATTCTTAGGGCTCGTTTGCTTAATGCTATTGAACTCTGTTAGTTAAATATTAGTGGCCGGTAAGATGATTGACTGATAATATTCGTTTTTAGTCAAACACGTTATTACACTTAAAACCCGCAATAAATATTATTATTTGGTCAAATTAATTGCACCATTCCACTTAGGGGTGTAAATGAGTCGAATCGACTCGCGAGCTTTCGGAACTTGCTCAAAAAAAGCTTGTAGAGCTCGAAAAATCGATTGTGGAAGATCGATTGATAAGTCAGGTGAACATACGGAATCCTCCGATATTCTCTCTAGTTCTTTGAAAGTAAACCAATGTATTGGAAGGTGAAATGCAAACATAACAGTGAAAGAACACCTTGCGGTTGGTGGTTGCGAGGGTCGGAGATCACGAAGTATGGTGGAGAGATCACACTTGTGTTATGGGCAGAATGTTTACTAACCATCGTAATTTGGACATGAATTATATTTCTGCGACATTGGTTAAAACAGTTCGTGAAAAACCATATTGTCAAGTTTCGAGCCAAACAACTTATGTATACTGAATTAGGATTTGATATCTCATACCAGAAGGCGTGGTACAGTTTAACACGTTGCAGAGATAACATATATGGTACTTGGAAGAACTTAGTCGCGAAGTTGCCCAAGTATATGAAAGTATTGCAAATGATCGATCTCGGAACGATTGTGGAGTGGCAGAGTAAGACGATGAATTATCCAAGCCAGAAAGTGATCAAGTATGTCTTTTGGGCTTTCAAGCCATGTCTAGATGGATTCAACTTCTGTTGCAGAGTAATTAGTATGGATGGAACTCATCTGTACACAAAGTACAAACACAAGTTGTTGATTGCTACGTATTTGGATGCAAATCAACAAGTGTTGTCACTTGGATTTGCTATAGTGGATGAAGAAAATACGAGTGCATGGAGCAGGTTTTTCGCGATGCTAAACCAACATCTATTTTCGATTATCGCGGAGACTACTACGATATGTTTAATCTCTCATCGTGCACCTGAAAATTCTTGCTGTTGTTGAGACATTGCCTACCCGGTTTGTCCATCGTTTTTGTCTCCGATTTATTTGTTCAAATTTGAACTCCCATTTCAGAAGTGTCAGGTTGAAAGTATGTTGAAAGGCCGGATCAGTACATGTAACCACTAAATTTGATCGAGTCATGGATGTGATCATATCTGAAAATATTGAAGCATACAACTACTTGATTGGTATTGACACAGAGAAATGGAATTTAGTTCACGACGGATGCGGTCAGAATAAAACAAATATCTCAAAAGTAATTAACGGAGTTTTGAAAGGTGCTCGCAAGATGCCCCCAACAGTTATAGCTAATTATTGTTTTCACCATACCGTTGAGATGTTTCATATACATGTTGCGAAACATCTACTTATGCGAAGTAAAGGACAACGATGATCAAATTGTACTCATAATAAGTTCACAAAGTGAAAAAGGGAATCAGTGAAGCATATTACCTGGATGTTTAATCAACAACTCCAATCGGCTAAGGTAATACTAAGGGCTTGTATGATAGGAAGTGGAAACAACACACATTCAGTAAGCATAAGAAGGGAATGCACGTGTGGAAAGTGGCGTGATTTGGGATCCCGTGCTCTCATGTCCAACACGTGTGTCGTGATTATCATTTGGATGCTTCGGCTTTTGTGGAGAAGTATTATAGTGTTTCTCACTATTCATCTACATACAATGGAGTGTTTCGGCCTTTTGTAAGTGAAGCTTATTGGGAGGATGCATATTGTCAACTATTCCACGATACGACATTGCGTCACGCGACACGAGCTGGCAGAAGACGTTCTACTCGTTATACAAATGAAATGGATATACCGCAAACACATGCTAGACAACAAGCAAGTCGAAACGAAAATGTTTAGGCATTTCTTTGAGTTGGTCGTAATCGTATGTTTAATTATTGTAATAGATTGTGTAGTGATTGTGCCTATGTTTAATTATTTGGTAAACTTTGTGAGTTCATTAAGGTTATGTTTAACTATTTGTGAAACTTTGTGCGCGCATTTAGCGTATGTTTGATTACTGTAATAGATTGTGTGTCTATTAAGCCTAATATACTTATGACTAATATGTTTTTATAATATATGTTTATTGTATGTCTAATATATTTTTATAATTATTTTGTTAGATGGATGCACTGGTGAAGGAGGCATATGGCCCTCGCAATCATTGTTACGTCTACAAGGCCGGCATAAATCAAGTGATCTTGACGAGAAAAATATCGACGATGTTGTGCGTGTTAGACGTGCCGATAACGGCCTTTGGACCTTATTCCCGACGGGTGTGCATCCTCATCCATGAGTAATGAAATTGATATATACAATGGAATTTTATGGCGTATATCGGTGTAGACGCATGAATGTTGATTTTCACCTTATAACTCATTTGATCGAGAGATGGCGAGAAGAGACGCACACCTTTCATTTTCGTGTCGGTACAAATTATATATATTCTACAAATTATATATATTCTACAACTGCTTGGATCGACTATTGTGGGGCCTTATTAGGTTTTCGTCCTTAACCTAATGATCTTAGGGGAGAGAAGTTAAAGGTTTTGGCCCTTAGAGACTATTTGCTTGACAATTTTGTCAGTGATCATAGTTCAAATGTACATGTTGCTCAGTTTACTCGAGCATTGGCATTTATGCTACTTGGTGGGATTATGATTCCTGTTAGTACTGACAATGCTATACCTTTGATGTATCTGAAGCATTTTGAGGACCTCAATGCAACATTTTGAGGACCTCGATGCAGTTCGTTCTTATAGTTGGGGTAGTGCCACATTGACGGTACTGTATCATGAGCTATGCAAGCCGACAGTATGAAGAGACCGTAGGGATGTCGTTGGAGGTCAGATGAAGCTACTACAGTTGTGGGCATGGACGAGAATTCGCCATATAGCACCTATACCACAACCACTTAAAAGATTACGATCCAATTACGGTGCTTCAACTAAACGCGGGTGATGTATTTCTAGTGCCTCCATATGGTGCACAATATGACGATAATACTCTAACCATAACCAATTCAATATAATTTCAAATCTTGCAATTAAATCTCCACTTAATATATGCATTGTTTAAATACACGTACTTTTCGTAACACATTGCAGTTGGTTGCATCATTTGAGTTATGTTCACACTGCTAGTCATTCAGTTCGCATATATAGGACAACGCTTGACCAAATATTGCCAAACCAGGTTCGTAAATTTGCTAATATTGTTGATAATATTTTTGTACCATATTGTTGATAATATTGTTGATAATGTTGTTGATAATGTTGTTGATAATATTCGTAAATTTCATAATATTTTTTTACAGTTCATTTGGATTCCATGTAACACCAATGATATTGAGTACCAATAATTGGCTTCGGATTCAACGATTGTTTCACCATTACTTTGGTGTCCAGTTGTCCACTTATTTTTTATTCATGAGTGGAGATGCATCGTCCGGAAAGAGAATTACGACAGTTCGGAATGGTCCAACCAATTCCATCACTTCCTATAGATGTTTCTATTTCCAACCAATTACATGATTTGACTCGTCAAGGCCAATCGGGTCTGGACTAGAGCGAGTATTTGAGTACATATGTTGGTAAATGGCAAAAGATTTCAGACTGTCGGACCATTTCAACCGATCAATGGACCAGATAATAGGATGGTCATGAAGCATCGTATAGCACACTCATCCTTTTATATCACCGATTGACAATTTGACGAGCACTGATTTTCAGACTGGAGATCGGACGATTATGAATTTGGTGGTACGTAATCTTTTATTTCATTCATGCAATTACATACAATTACTCGATTTCTATAACTTATTTTATAATTTATTTCAAGCTATTTGACTAGCCTCCATGAGCACCAATGTACCAGAAATGCAGCCTATGATTAATATGCTCAACATGATCGAGATGCATTTTTACGAATGTCCATGATGGAGGAAGAAGGAGGGCTGACAACTGACTCAAAGGTCTACAAGAGAAAGGACCGATTTCCCTTACCGAGATTAAGATGTGGCACATCCTTCCACGTACCGAGATTATGCCGGTCCTTCCACATATCGAAATGAGGCCGGCCCTTCCACACTTCGAAATGAGCCTGGTACTTATCCCAATTCTACTGATGATGTTTATACTCCAACCACATTTTAAATGGATACACCAGCAACTCCATACCAGTCCGATATGAACATGTATTCAGGGACTGAATTCTTGGATCTCAATTTAGGATATTTACAAGGTGACGAGTCTACGCATGCATTTTAATGTTTCTCCCGTTCCCTATCACATCCCATCGCCTCAAAGTCATTCTAGCGAGAACTATGTTGCCAATGGTATTGAAGAGGATATTCCGCAAGAACCAGTGGGTAGAGTGCGTAGAAACAGGCGTCCGCCTAGATGTGGGACCAGTGGACATCTTGGACGTCATTGATGCATTTATTTTTAAGTATTTTGCATTTATGTGTTTTACATGGTTTGTAGTATTTGACATTTGTGTATTTGACATTTATGTATTTGATATATATGTATTCTTACATTTATGTGATATTTATTTAATTACAACTTTAAATGTTAAATAATCTTCATTTAGAAAAAAAGAAAAATAAATAAATATATATATATATATATATATATATATATATATATATATATATATATATATATATATATATATATATATAATTAACTCATTTAGAAAAAAAGAAAACAAAAAGAAAATAAAAATCACATGTCGCAGAGGCGATTTCTTCACTGTATGAGTGGTGATTTACACTACTTCTGTAAATCAAAATAAAACCACACAATTCTTGTAAGGCTGCGCCTATATGCAATACTCATTCCACTTGTGCAAGACCAAATTAAAGAAATATTCTAAAAGATTCTATTTTATTAAGATGGAATAACAAGTATGTCCATAAATTAAATTGGCTTTTTTTTCTTCTCATGTAAGACCAAATACAAATAATGAGAAAAAAAATAAAAATCGACACCAAGATGTCGAAAAACTATGCTACAAATCGACACTTAAGCGTCGAATTTCATAGGTAAAAATCGACATTGACATGTCGAATTTATAGCACAAATTCAAATGTCGAATTTTATACCTCAAAATCGACATCTAAATGTCGATTTTTACCTGTAAAATTCGACCTGTACATGTCGAATTCGTTTGCGCGGGATTTTTTTTGGAAAATCGATATTCTAGCTAAAAACCCATAAATGCATACATTCTTGGGTTCTTCCATCATAGAATCTTCTATTTTGATGTCTTCTGACTCCATACTTGCCATCTTTGTAAGATTTGTTGAGTTTTGATGATTTTGAATTTCTAGGTTTTGTGGGTTAATGGAGGAGGAAGGAGAAAGGTCTTGTGGGTTTTGGAAGATGGAGAAGATGAGAGTTGGTCTTGTGATAGTGTTTTTTGTGTTTTTGTGTTTTTGAATTTTTGGTCTTGCATATTTGGAATTTTTTTTTTTAATAAACAAGGGTATTATAGTATTTATACATTGAAAATTTTAATTTGGTCTTGCACAAGTGGAATTAGTCTTGCATATAGCCGCAGCCTTCTTGTAATTGATTTTCAGTGTTGCGCCATTGTTGTAAATAACCCCATGTATTACGATAAGGCCTCTCTTGGTTTGATAGATGGGATAGATAATTTTGTTATGATTATATGATATAGCACTGTTCATGATTATATAGTAAAAAAAAAATTGGGTTTGGTTTGTAGGATTTACCTAATAAGGATAACTATAATATGATGTTTGGTTGGCATGATTTGGACTGATAAGGTGTGAAATAACAGATTTGCCCTTAACAATAATTTATATATATATGACATTCTAATCGGTTTTCCTTTTCACAAACACTGATGTCAAGTTCCAAGGAGGGGAAACCATGTGTTCTTTAAAATTATTGAGAAATCAGCCGTTTGCAAATAATTTCGTTGTTTTGTAACTATTTGTAAAAAATATTTTAATTTAAAGGTAGAGGAGGAATGAAACCTTTAATTTATGAGCATTCTTCCAAATAATTGAGAACATATATTTATGCCAAAAAATGGACAAATTGCTTGTTTTAATTCTAAAAAATAAATAAATTTGACCACAAATTGAAAGAAAAATACAATTCAGACCACTAAAATACACAACACAAATCACACTCAAGAAATAAGACAATTCACCGACTTTTTTTGTTCTTGTACTTGGGCATATTCTCTACAGATTTTTTAAGAGTTGAATAAATTATGAGGAAAAAAATAGCCCTCAACAACACAATTGGCTAGTGTTTTCTCTCTCATCAATTGAAATGTTAGCATTTTTTCTTCTTCCTCAACATTCTGATCATCACCAGATCTACTCTTTTACCCATAGCCACTATGCAATGGTACTTACTTAAACACACACACACACACATAAACACTTTATATTTGGCCCTCTCCTCAATACGATTTGTCAAATTCGCTCATAACTTACCCGGGAAAATCTTTTTTTTTCATTATTTCTTAATTCAACAACAATGGCGGCGAAACCCCTATCAATTGCAATAACAAACCAACAACAACGGAAACAATTCTCCAGAAGCTACAACCCAAGAAGCAAATAAGAACAATGAATTGAAGATGTTTTTATGTTTTCCAATCGATGCGTTAAAGGAAGCAAAAATATTCTAACTCGAGTGTTTTCTGGTTAGCAAGGAAGTCGAGCATCTCCGCCAAATGTTTCGCCCCGTCGCTGGTCTCTCCACATCTGCTGCAGAACTAGGGCTAGCAATTTTTTTTAATAAGGAATTCTTCGTATTTATAATTATTATTGTTGTGAATAATTGCATACCTTAGGCTCTTTTGGTAATTTCGCACATCAATATTTTGGCTGATTACACAATCTCACCTCACGAGGTGGGATAATTTATCATTCATTTTCGTGATTTGATACTGGCCCATAATTTGTAACGGGCTTGTATCCTATATACCAAACGCCGGATTCGGGGTGATTATATTGTCTATCACCCCTTATCAAGCGAACCAAAAGAGGCCTAAGTATTTAAAGGGGCAATTGTTGCATGATCTATTCAGTATAGGGTGCAATCTGTAATTAACCCAAATATATGGGGTTTGGAATTAAATACATTTGTATTGTACTCGGTATCCAAGAAAAAAACGTTAAAAATCGATATTTAATTCGAAAAAAGTACCACCCCATTTAAAACCCCCTCATCAGTCTCTCTCTCTCTCTCTCTAGAATAGTAGCACTATCACCATCTCCACAGTTCGCATCCTCCAATGGCGGAGTACGACCGCCCCGCCACCAACAGCAGCCACCACCACCACCAACACCACCACAACATGATCCCAAAAGATGCAGCACTACAAGCACTGAACACAATAATCCAGCTCCACTTCGAGAAAACCCTGGAGAAAAAACGAGCTGTTGACCTCCAGAAAAAGGAGCTATGGAAGCTCTTCCATCTCTTCTTCCTGTTCTTGGCGTTGGTGTTTCTGGGTCAGGCCCAGTCAACTCGGCTGCAGTGCCGCCATTGCTGGATGCCCATTGGGCTTCTGTCCATGGCCCACCTCATCTTCTACGTTTCTGTGGCCCAGACCCTCCGCTGCATCAACGGCTTCAAGTATCAGCGCCGGTGCCACAAGTTGACCCTAGGGATGGCGACGGAGCGGCTGAGGCATCTCAAGATGCGGCTGAGCAGCGGCGGCGTTGTGGATGAGATGGGTGATGAGTTGGAGATACATTATCAGGAGCCACCTGAGAACTATTTCGGTAAGTTCAAGAGGAATTGGGCTCTGCATTTTGGTTTCTTGATCTTCATTTATGGCTTCATGGTTTCTTCCTCTGTTGTTCTTCTTTGTTTCTAGTTTCTAGCATCTAGTCTTTAGATTTACATCTGTTTAATTTCTTTTTTTATTTTTATTTTATTGTTTTCAATTTTTTGGTGGGCCTGTAATGGATCTTTTCTATTATGTGGTTGATTTTTTTAGTAGTGAGGGGCAAATTGATTCGGAAGAAAATTGAAATTCAATGGAAAATTTGAGTTGTTCCTTTGACCTTGTCGAATTCGAAACAACGAGGATTTTTTCTTTTTTTCCCGGAAAAAAAAAAAAAAAGAAACAAGCTACAATGTAGTAATTTAAACTTGGATATTTGGATTTTTGTAATTTGATGAAAGTCATTTGCGACATTTTTGCCCTCATTTGGCTTGAACCTACCTTCTTCTCGATCGAGGGATGACGAGAGTGTGTTGTTTCCACAATTTTGTTTTAGTTGGTAATATCCGGCCTGAAATATGTCCTGGTGGGGGTTTACTCAAATTAATCATCTTTTCGAACAATTTCACCCGTGGGCTTTCTCCTTCCCTCTCCAATTATTCATCCCTAATTCCCCTTCAAATCGAAGATAATTCGTTTTCCGGGGAAATATTTGAATTTCCCATTTATTTCGTATTTGGATCTTTCTAGGAACAGGTTCACCGGAGGAATCCCCTCTGATATTGCTTAAGCCTCATTTCTTGTGTACTTCAATTTGTTCAATAATCAAGAACTCCAATGGAAAATAACGACGAAAACATAGTGTCTGCCTAATCTTCGGAACTTGAATTTTCAAAGGAATCTTGCGGCATCTGGGGGAATATTCCTCTGTTCGAGCCCTGCAAATTGTGAGAAATTCCGACAAGCGTGTCTAATTATAAGCAATAACTTGACTGGCTCGATAACGGCAGAACGAGCGAACAATTTATATTTCTGTTAGTGTAGATTGATTACATTTCCTTGTCAAGAAAAAAGTGATGCCTTTTAGTTGGTCTAATTGCTGCTGGCTTTGTTGCTTTTTCACGATCACCGTTCATGGTACAACATGGAAATTGCTGCCCCGTTTACAGCAACAAGGGCAGTATAATATATGATGCTCAAAACATTGTTTGAAGAGCAAATACTGGTTTTGTTGTGGTTTTTCGTTGTGTTGCTGAAAAGATTTTCTAGCTGGGATTGGAATGGAGTTTTCACTCTAAATGAATCAACATATAAATCTTCAATTGACAGCGACCAGCCCACTACAACAGTATCACAGATTGATTCCAAACTAAAGATTGATGAATTTTTTATAAGGGAATTTTTTACAAGGGAATAAATTTGGGGAGACCCCCAAATTTGCTATTTGTCTTTGTATAGACTATAGATCAAACTTTATTTTTCCTATTTGATATAGCGCCTACTTTAATATCAAATAATAATCAATTATACCCTCAATCCAAACTGTCAAACCGTATATCCACGATCTAATCGCCGCCGCCGTTGCCCCTTTCTTTTCTCTCCACCACCGTCGTGCAACTTTAGTTTTCTCTCCACCACCGTCGTGCAACTTTTTTTTTTCAAGCGATTTCTTCCCAAGCAATGAAAATTAATTTTTATTGAAGTTATTTTTGCTATTTCTGTAGTTGTTTATTTTTTCTTTTTTAATTTTTTTTTATAATGCATTAGGTTAATTTCGTAGTGGGATTTCATTAATTTCCTAGAGGATTTCATTAATTTTGTAGTGGATTTTGATGAGATTGTAGTGGATTTCAAATTCTTGCTTTTGGGTGATGCTCGGGTAACTCTACTACTGTCAGCGGCTGCGTTTGTTGATGCTCTTTTTCATTCCATTTTTTGAAAATAAACAGAAAAATAGTTTTAGTTTTGTTAGAATTGTTAAGGGTAATAATATACGCAGGCCAAATTAAACATTCAGGCACTTTTTTACCATGATTTTTTACCTTTTTACCATAACTATTTACCTTTTGTACTATTCATGTGCACAAAATCGGATTTTTTTTTTTATTCATGTGGTCGTGTGAATTTACGCGAGCACTTGGCAAGTGCTCGTGTGAATTTACGCGAGCACTTGGCAAGAGCTCGCGTAAATTCACACGAGCACATTAACAATTTTTTTTTTTTTTTTTTTTTTTAATTCTAATTTTTTTTTTTAACCCACTCGTGTGATTTCACACGAACAGAGAAGGTATGCTCGTGTGAAATCACACGAGCAGAACGTCTCTGTTCGTGTGAAATCACACGAGCAATTAAAAAAAAAAAAATTAACTAGGCATGCTCGTGTGGATTTACACGAGCGCAGTGGATTCGCTCGTGTAAATTCACACGAGCAGGCCAAAATCCGATTTTTTTCGTTTTTTTTTTCGGATTCGTAATCTACATAACAAGAGGATCGTAAAAACGTAAAAATTACCTTCGATCTGTTGACGATTTGTACGGGCTTTGCGAAAGAAAATCGAAAGGTTGAGAGAGTTTTTGAGTTTTTTCACTTTTTGTTTTTTGAAAAATGGTAAAAAATGTGCCTGACTGTTTAATATGTGCCTGCACAAATCATTTCAGAATTGTTAAACCTGTTTTTGTTTCTCCTCGCAAATCACATTGAATTCTTTTTAGCATTGATGATTTGCTTATCTACACTTGTTAAAATTGACTACAAAAGTTTCATAGTGGATGACATTAATTTTGTAGTGGATTACGTTAATTTCATAGTGAATTTCCATAAGTTTATAGTGGACTTCGATGACTGTTTAGTCAGTTTTGATAAAATCATATTTATATGTAAATTGAAAAAATAAAATTTAAAAGGAAAACAAAAAAACAATTGAAATGGTTTGAGATTTTGAGAGATTTTTTGGAGAGTAGGCATGGAATTTAGGGGAGTTATATTTGGGGATATTAGGAGTGAAATTCTGATTTAGTTGTATCAAATTCTTTTTTCTTTTTTCGAATGAATAATCTGGGGATATTTGTTGAGGTATGCAAGTGAAGGGGGTCTCACTTGAGAATTTAAAATTGATCTTATCCCTATTAGCTGGGATATAACAAAGAGTCCTATTGTTAAAAAAATGGAGTTTATATATAAAAAAATGGATGAAGAGCATATCAAAATACACATAAATTTAAATGAGAGCTTAGATAGAGAAACATGCAATTTAAAAGAAATTTTAGAAAGAGAACCTAACAAGAAATATATGCATTCAAGCAAAGAGCTTAGATACAACAAACACGCATGTTTTAAGAGGTCTTCAATGAAAGCTTATATAGGGAGCTTACTTATAAAGCTTAGAAAATAAACATGCATTTTAAAATAATTAAAGGAGAACTTTAATAGAAAACTTAGTTGGAGAGATTAGTTATAAAGTTTACCAAACAACAATGCATTTTAAAAGGTTTTATATGGGTTTAAACAAATAGCTCAACGGAATTTAGATAGAGAGCTTAGAGCATGTACAATGGACTAGCTAAAAATCCATCTCCAAATAGTGGGGTCCACATGCTACATATTCATTTTTATTCAATTTATCACCTCTCTAAAAATGGGTCCCATTTATCACTCTCAAAATTAAAATTGCTCCAATGGGTATATTTTGTTGCTCTCCAAAATACTTCCAAATATTAAACTATAATAAAATATTCACTACTAATATAAAAATATACATATTAAATTTTCAAGATTTTATATTTAATTAATAAAATTGATATAACTAACTTGACTTTAAAATTAGGCTAATTTACGTAAAAAAAACAATTACCATTTAATCATGTTGTGATTATGTTAGTTTATTTTTTTTATTTTTTATTTTCTATAATATATAAAAACTAATTAATAATATTAAAAGTTAACAACTAACATAAAATTGACATAAATATTAACACAAAGGATTACAGAAGAGTTGAATAACAGTGTTGAAACATCTCTCCAACTACTAGATGACATGAATAAAAATTACGAGAAAAGCTAGTAAACTAATTATTAGGTCCCGTAAACGCTGACTTATTTTTCCGTGCAGGACTTATGATTCCGCTTAGTTGTTCCATGATCCAAGCTTGTTGTTCAAGAATCCAAATTTTACCTTCATCTGTAGGAGCTGAATTGGGATCCATCATCATTAGTTCTTTCTCAAACCGTTTTTGTTCTTATTCATTCATTGCTGCAATTCTCATTTGCTCGGTTTCCTTTTGAGCCTGTAGCTGTAAATTTCTTGCTTCCATTTTCACTTGTAACTTTTGTTTTTCTACTGCATGTTTTCTATTCCCTTCTTGAAACTGACTTGATGCTTCTTTTCTCATATTAGAAAACTCTTCTGCAAATAAGTCTATGGAATTAATTTTTTTTCTTTTTTTAGCACTTTTCGCACATTTATTAACAGGTCGACGTGGTAGACCAGTTGAAGTATTATTAGATACTCCATCTTCATCGTCATGACTAATTGAGGTTGGAGTCCCGCTAGGTGTGGATTGCTCACTTGACGGGGTCTCGGCATTGGAGGAATCTCCAATATCATCTTCATCCAAATTAATTTCTGCCCTCATTTTTTGAGACATCATTTTCTTCTTCTCTTGTACATCATTGATATGATTGTACCATTTCGGTGTGTCTTTTTTGAATAAGCCAACAAGTCTCCCACTTAAAAACATGGTTCTCTTTCTCTTTCTTGTAATATAATTGTTTTGGTGTTAACATCTGTAAATAAAGATTTAAATACTTTATTTAAATAATATATATATATATATATATATATATATATATATATATATATATATATATATATATATATATATATATATATATATATATATATATATATATACATATATAATTAATTAATGGTTGACCACCGATTCATTAGCCCACCTGAGGGTCTACCAGAATCATGGTTTAGAATTTTTACAAATTCCGTGTCAATTCGGTCCCACAACTTGCCTCTTCGTTGGTTCGTACCAATAGTTGGATTTTCTGAAATATGTAACCAGACACTGCATAAAGCTTCATCTTCTTTCACACTCCAGTTCGGTTGTTTATCTCTTCGCGTGCGTCCTCCGGAACTCTTCTTACCTGATGTATTTGGAGTATGCATTTGCTGTTGCGTAGGAATCTGAGATGAACCCGCAAAAACGGAAGGATTGTATGCAAAGTGAGAAAAAGGTTGAAATTGCGAATTCATGGACTGATGAGTATATGTTTGAGAATCATTTTGTAGTGGTGGCTGAGAACTATATTGTGGATTAATATTATGATTGAAATTATTGTACGGAGCCATAATATCACTGTAAAATAAAGGTGAATTAGTGAGTTATAACATCAATATATGACTATTATTTATAGTGGAGCAAAACAATACTTGCACTTCCCCAAACAATATCATAATATATTTAATTGCTTCTTGGCATGCCTTTTCCTCCGATAGATTTTTCATGGCACGCTTCCCGAAATAAAGTATTATAATAGCTTCTTAACATTATGCTAAAACAAAATTAATTGTTTGATGACACATCTTGTCATCTGAAGATATTAGTCTTGCACTTTTCTCAAAAAATAATATCATAACATTTTTTTTTCAAATCTTGTCATTCGGTTATATTATCCATAGCACGTTTCACAAAAACAATATGATAACATTTTTATAAGAGAAAAAAAAATTAATTGTTTGACGACATATCTTGTCATCTGAAGAGACTATTCATGGCCCTTATCTCAAAAAATCAATATCATAATTATTTAGCTAAAAGAAAAATAAAATATACGAATATATTATTCATGGCACTCTTTCCTAAAATACAACAGCTTAACATTTTGCTAAAAGAAAAAGAAATGATTGATTGATGGTATATCTTATCTTCTGAAAAACTATGAAAAACTATTTATAACACTTTCTTATCCTATGTAACAATATACAATTACCCCTAACCTACACTTTTTCCAAGAAATAATTCACCCGTGATCTTATCACCCCACAAATATTTTGAATGACATATTTGTGTATAAATAGTTTCGTCCTTTGACACAAATATACCAACTCACAAAATATACAAATAACATTTTTCATACCACAAATTATGGGTTCATCATCTGGATGGTTTCCACAAGATGAGCTAACATATTTTCAATCATCAAGTTCTTCATCCACATCTTAAGAGAATTAAGAGATTGTTTCCATTTGTATCGAGAAAGAGACTCAAGAGATGCTTAATTTTATTCCTCGAATATATCAAGCACACACAGAACAATCATCGCAACGACGATATATTAATCGTGATGTGAAAGAAGTCACCAAGAATTGTCGGATGATTATTTTTCTGGTAATTGTACCTATCCTGGTGATTATTTTTATGAATGATTACTTTGCAGATCGTCCTTTATATCCTCCTGAAGATTTTCGAACGAGAAATCGTATGAGGCGTGAATTATTTTAACGAATTATGAATGATATTGTGCATTTTGACGATTACTTTAGGAAAAAGCCGGATGCCTCCGGAAAGCAAGGTTTCCCACCCCATGTGAAGATGACAGTTGCACTTCGTATACTCGCTTACAGACATCCTGCAGATGCAACTGACGAGTATCTAAAAGTAGCAGCGACCACATCTTCAGATGCTTTGAATAATTTTTGTCGTGCTGTCAATGCAGTGTATGGAGAGGAGTATCTTTGACGACCTAACAATGCAGACATGGTTAGACTACTTAGAAAAGCAGAGTAATGGGGATTTCCTGGAATGCTAGGAAGTGTGGACTGTATGCATTGGAAATGGAAAAAAATTCCAACCGCTGGGGCTGATACATATTCTGGGCGCCATGACAAACCTACAATAATACTTGAAGCCGTAACATCATATGAAACTTGGATTTGGCATTCATACTTTGGTCCACCAGGTGCGTGTAATGATCTTAATGTATTATATAGCTCAGCTATTTTCAATGATGTTGTCGAGGTCTAGCCCCACATATTCGATTTACTATAAATGGTAGAGTATACAAGCAAGGATATTATCTAGCGGATGGTATATATCCACGTTGGACTACTATTGGTCAAGCAATTCCCAATCCGCAAGGACGGGATAAACAATTATTTACGTGGTTGTAAGAGGCATATCAAAAAGATGTTGAAAGAAATTTTGGCATTCTCCAATTTCGATTTGAGTTTATTACAGGACTTTGTCGATTATGGCACAATGAACAAATTAGCGAAGTTATGAAATTTTGTATAATTCTTCATAATATGATCGTGGAAGACAACCGCATCAAGAAGGTGACAATTTTGTCCAGCAAGTGGAGCACCAACCTGTTGATCGAGACCCGATAACGATTGCAAAATATTTAAGCAACCGTGCCGGACTTACAGATACAACTCGCTTTTTTATGCTCCGAAATGATCTCGTCGAGCATGTTTGGAAAGAGTATCGAGATGGAAATTTGAATGTTTAATTTTTATCGTTGTAATCATGTTGTAAGATGGTTATTCATTGTCTTTGTTTTGTTTTGTTCCTTGTATTTTAAGGGATATTTGGGTCAACCATATTAACCCTTGTTTTAATTGATTGTCTATAAACTCAATAATTGAAATAATATATAAAAAAATTAACATTAATATTAACAACTTATTAGACATTACTAGAAATTCAAATTAACAATTAAAATAACGACATTTAAGATAATCAACGATAATCCGAAAAATAAAATATTAAAATAACATCAAGATACTTAATGAGATGGACGCATTTCGGGGGATAGACATCATCATCAAAATTCAGTTAACGAGATGACCTTTTTGCAATACTGACATTTTGTTGTTCAATCAACCATGCTTTCCTCTCCATCAGGAACCAACTCGTGAAATTTTTCTTGTATTCACTTCCACATTGTAGTCATTGATTGGTTTTTTTCAGTAAGTGGGTCTTCACTAATCGCTATATAAGCTCGGTACAAAGATGTATCCTCTTCGGAAGAAAAATTACGGCCCCTTGAACTTCCTTCAAGATCTTCCATTACTGTTACAAAACAATTAAATAGTAAGTCATTAAACTAAATAAAAAGAATGAAATTTATTATACTTAAAATCATAATAAACTAATTACTCAAAAAAAAAAACTAATTAAATACTTAATAATTAAAAGATTTGTAAAACTCCATTAATTGTGCACCGCACTTTCACATTCACACGTTTATTTCCTCTCTTTTTTTTCTCCCTTTTATCTATTCTAAACCTAACGCCTCTCCTCCGCCAATTTTATTTACTCTATGTTCTTACAACGCTAGTAACACAAAGAGAAAAAAATGTGCTACTAATTTCTTCAAGAATTGAAGTCAAACCCAACTTCTAATTTCTTCATTCGCTGAGCCATAAACCCAACCAAATTCCCAATCTCTACAAGCATTGAATAGAAAAAAGAAAGAAGAAAAAAAACACACACAATCTGAAGATTTAAAAGTGATGAAGAAGATGAAGAACAATTAGAGGTATTTATGCTTTTTTCATGTTTGTTTTCTTACCGTTGAAAACCAACGGTCATATTTTCAAATCATTCAAATTTTAATTTTTATTTAAAAAAATTAAATTCGAAATTTAAATTCAAGAAATTTAGTTTTGTTTGAAGTTGGGTCCCATTAAATCAGAGTCTCCAAACCAATACTTATATTTAGGAACCAGTTTGGATAATTTGCAAAAATATGAAAATTTAGAGCCCTTCTAAATTTTTTGTTGGTGTTGGATTTTGTTGCATAATTTATATATTATGCAGCCCGATGGAGTTTAGAGACTCCATTGGAGATGCCCTCAAAAAATAAAATTTCGCAGTGGAGGGCTCCATAATTTTGAATCACTAAATCATGTTCGGATTATTTTATATAGTAATTTGATTAGGGTTTAAATTTATTCATATACGAGGTTTTAGACAATTAAATTTTATTTGAACAATCTTAACTATTTTCAATATACCCTTCGATCCAAAAATTGATTTTTTTTAAAAGATATGAAATGTCGAACACCAACCGTCGGATACATTTCAATTGATCTCATCCTCTAATTTTTTATCAAATCCACTTATCCACATTGTAATTACCTTATCCAGATCTTCATCATGTTATCCAACTATAATCCATTGGATTGGATTTTCATGTTTAATCCCGGCCATCCAATTCTTATTTATTATCTAATCATTTTCTTATATAATGCTACTCCCAACCCTTACACAATCACCATACATTCTATATACAATCTAGTTACATATTTATCAAAAACAAAAAAAAATTGGCACAACAAGGAAGCGATAACTCCTCTCCCCACGATGACAGCCAAGGCCACACAATGATGACGACGATGTACGTGGAATACCAATCAATCATTTTGAGTTCACATGGAAGTGAAAAAACATAACATGGATGCACATTATCATGCTAGTATTCCATAAGAAGAAACCGAATAGGTGCGCATGACAGACTTATGAATGATTACTTCGTTGATCGTCCTTGAGATCCTTTATATCCTCCTGATGATTTTCGAAATAGAAATCGTATGAGGCATGAAACATTTTTACGAATTATGGATGATAACATGCATTTCGACTATTACTTTAAGGAAAAGTCGGATGCCTCGGAAAAGCAAGGTTTCTCACCCCATATCAAGATGACAACTGCACTTCGTATACACTTACAGATATCCTGCATATACAAATGACAAGTATCTACGTATAGCAGCGACCATATCTTCAGATGCTTTGAAGCATTTTTGTCGTGTTGTCAATTCAGTGTATGGAGAGGAGTATCTTTAACGACCTAACAATCCAGACATGGTTAGACTACTTAGAAAAACAGAGTAACATGGAGGAAGTGTGAATTGTGGGCATTGGGAATGGAAAAATTATCAAACCGCGTGGGATGGTACATATTTTGGGCGCCATGGCAAACCTACAACAATACTAGAAGCCGTAGCATCATATAATACATGGATTTGGCATTCATAATTTGGACCACCAGGTGCGTGTAGTGATCTTAATGTATTTTATAGCTCACTTATTTTCAAAGATGTTGTCAAAGGTCTAGCCACAAATATTCGGTTTACTATAAATGGTAGAGTATACAAGCAAAGGTATTATCTAGAAAAATGGTATATATCAACGTTGGTCCACTATTGTTCAAGCAATTCTCGATCTGCAAGGGCATACGTGATAAACAATTCTTTATGAGGTTGCAAGAGGCATATAGAAAGGATGTTGAAAGAACTTTTGGAATTCTTCAATCTCGATTTGAGTTCATTATAGGACCTTGTTGATTAAGTCACAATGCACAAATTGGTGATGTTATGAAATCTCGTATAATTCTTCATAATATGGTCGTCGAAGACAACCACAATCAAAAAATTGACGATTTTGTCGAGCATGTGGAGCAGCAACTTGTTGTGTTTAGTCGAGACCCGATAACCATTGCAGAATATTTAAGCAGTCGTGCCGGACTTAAAGATACAACTCGCTATCTTATGCTCTGAAATGACCGTGTTGAGCATGCCTGGAAGAGATGGAAACTTGAGTGTTTAAATTTTATCGTTGTCATCATATTGTAAGATGGTTATTCGTTGTTTTATTTTTTGTTTTGTTCCTTGAATTCTAAGTGATATTTGGGTTACCCATATTAATTCTCGTTTCAATTGATTGTCTATAAACTCAATATTTGAAATTATATAAAAAATAACATTAATATCAATAACTTGTTAAACATTACTACAAATTCAAATTAATAATTACAATAACGACATTTAAGATAATTAACAATCATCAGAAAAATAAACTATTAAAATAGCATCACGATACTTAATGTGATGGAGGCATTTCAGGGTGACAGACATCATCGTCAAAATTCAATGAACGAGATTACCTTTTTGCAATAATGGTATTTTGTGTTCAATCAACCATGCTTTCCTACCTGGAGTTTCAACTGAGGGTTTTCTCGTTATCATAATTTTGAAATATGTATTAATCTTAAATTTTTCTTGGTAATCCCTCATTACTTTTGCCATTTAATCATCTTGTCTCGTGGTATCATTTATAGTGCCCTAATGTTTTTGCTTTTTAGCTTTTTTGTGCCCTATCGACCTTATGTTGGTGTTTGATAACTCTTGTGAATTTTGGATTTTCGGCACCGAATCCCTTCCATATTCAATCGAACTAGAAAGAATTTCGAACTTGAAGTAATATTTTCACTCTGGGAAAATTGAACTCCGATGATACCCTCCATTTTTTGCCATCTTGTAAAATTGTCCAGAAATGATCCAAGTTATTTTTTTGCATTGTGGTCATCGATTGATTGATTTTAACGGAACAATGCATTGTCGCGGACACTGCCGTTCCAGTTTCGTTGCAACGTCGCGGTTGGAACGGACACATTTTAATTAAATTGATAAAACAATACAATATATTTCAAATATGTTTTTAATAACAACATTACAATTCAATAATATGCAAAATATTATTACAGTTTAAAAAATAAATATTACAAAGAACATTATGAAAATACAAACAATATTAATACCATGTAGAATATCGAGCTGGAATTGTGTAAGCTATAATTGAAGAGTGTGAGGCCAAACATCCGTAATTTAGGGGAATCTCCATTCTCTAATGTGGCCACCACCATCTTATTATTTCCTTTTTTTCTAATATTTTTTTTCCTTATCTTTTTTAGTTAAATTTGTTTTTTTTTTCAAATTCTTTTTCCTGTTCTTGTGCCGTTCCGACCGCGTCACACCTGTTCCGTGGCTCCGTCTCGCCCATCCTACCATTTTCTCGGCGTTCCGGTGAGTTACGGTGAAAAGCCGTTCTGTTTACAGATTCCAGAACGGAGGGCACCGTTCCTGTTCCGGCCATTCCAACACCGTTAAAAAACCTTTGAATTGGAAGATGCAAATCAAAAGGGACAAAACTGAAGCAAACAAATTAAGAAAGATTTGGAAATGCAATAACAAACTGAAAACGGCGAATGATAAAAACAGAAGCCACGAAAAATGTGTTCTGTTTTTAGAAAATTTGTAAACATCTAAATGAATTGAAAACACGATTGATGTAGTGCATATGCCGATTGTTATCCGCATTCACCAGCTGCCGATGTGCCAGAGATCTGTCAAAGTGGCACAGAAGATTGGAAATAAATTGAGCATTGTGTGGAGGTCCTAAACCAATACCAAATTGGATTTGTGTTGTTTATTCGAGTTAAAGTCATTATTAATGTGTCTCAACATATCCGACGGGGAACTTATATCCATAATCATGACGGTACGAAGAATTGGATAAACTTTACATACGAATGCCTCCCAAACTTCTGCTTCATATGCGGTGTAATCGGCCATGGTGAAATTAAGAGCCCGGAGAGGTATGAGGAAGGGTTCGTGGATCCGGGCGATGAATTACCATATGGGGTTTGGCTGCGAGTGCCGCACTCCAACGATGATGACGAGCCAAGATTACCACTGCAACCCGCCCATTCTAGCTCCTGCACTGCCTACCGGGCTCCGAATCACGCTACTAGTCGAGGGGCGAACATGTTCAACTGCACCAGCCTAGCGGAAAATAATGGAGCCCATTCTACTACTAATAGGAACAAGGAGAACAACTCACGTTTGATTGTGGAGGAAATGAACCTGTTTAACAACGTTGTACAACTCTACACTCAAGGCAACATATAATCTTCTGCTCGGAAATATATAACCATTCCTGAGAAAAATCGCAAGAAGAGGAAGGTGGGAACCAATGCAGACAAGGTGATCATAGGCAACAAAAAGACACAGCTACAATTGAGGGACGAAGACTCTAGCTCAACGGCGGAGACTGCAGAGCAGTCCCGCCGAGATCAATGAGTTGCCTATTTTGGAACTGTCAAGGGCTCGGGGTGCCTTTGACAATTCATGTACTCGGGGAAATTCTCCGAAAATATAACCCCGACTTGGTGTTCCTCTCGGAGACGAGATCTTCACCAACAAGAATTGAGAATTTGAAAAGAAAATGGAATATGTTTGGGATAGCAGTAGACAAGCTCGGTAAATCAGATGGACTTGCCTTACTTTGGCAGAAGGATGTAAAAGTCACTCTCCTTAGTTTTACTGACAATCACATCGATGTGGAGGTTCGGCAGAAGAATGGCTCTAACCCGTGGCGGTTGACAGGTTTCTACGATTTTCCAGAATTGAGTCAGTGATACAAGTCGTGGGAGCTTATCCGCCATCTTCGGTCACAAAGTGTTCTACCTTGGCTCATCGGCGGTGATTTTAACGAAATTCTCGACAACTCGAAAAAAATAGAAGGCAATCCACGACTGCGAGGCTATATCAATGCTTTCAGAGAGGCTTTGGAAATGTGCAACTTGTCGGATTTAGGATTTGGTGGTTCCCATTTACATGGTCTAACAACAGAGAAGATCGGTCCGTAGACATCTAGATAGAGCATGCGGGACTCCTGACTGGATTAATCAGTTCCCACGAGCACAGGTGCAGCACATGGGCTCTCCGAGATCAGATCACACGCCCATCTTACTTGCTCTTGCGCCGACACAAACAACAAACTTCTCGATGAGCCGACGCCCCTTCCGTTTCGAAGCTATTTGGTGTAAAAGAGAGGACTGTGAGGAGCTCATCAAAAAACACTGGACTGCCCATGCTGACCCAAATCCCGTAGAAATGGTGATATGAAATACCGAATGCAATAGAATGGCATTGATGAGCTGGAGCAAAAATGTTGTGGGCCAACCTCAACGCAGAATTGAAGCAATCCACAAGCGACTCCATGCAATCCAATTCGGTACTCAAACTGAAATGCATGAGTTGTGGCTTCTTCACTACGAGCTGAACTTGAAAAACTCTACATGGATACAGAGATGTATTGGAAGTAGCGGAGTAGGGTACAATGGCTACGGGAGGGTGATAGAAATACCAAATTCTTTCATGCAAAGGCAACTACTCGGCATCGTGCTAATATGGTGAACAAAATCAGAGATAAAGGGGGATAATAGAGAGATAAAATTGAGGATGTTGAACAGGTGATCTCGGAGTATTTCAATGGCCTTTTTCAGACGACTAATCCACAAAGGGAGATATAGACGAGGTGATGGAGTGCATTGAGCCCCGGATTTCTGGCACCGCAAGTTAGATGCTTTCAAGAGCCTTTACGGCAGTCGAGGTAACCCAGGTTATTTCACAAATGGCCCCTCTCAAATCCCCTGGCCCAGATGGGTTACCCGTTTTATTCTATACTAAGTATTGGCATATATTGGGATCCGATGTTGTCTCTTGTGTCCTCGACTTTCTGAACAAAAAAATTCTCCCGCCCCTTATGAACTTTACTTATATTGTCTTAATTCCTAAAGTTAAAATCCCAGAGAAAATAACGGAGTATAGGCCTCTCTGCTTATGCAATGTTATTTACAAATTTGGGTATAAAGTTATAGCTAATAGGTTGAAACTGGTACTTAATGATCTTATCTACCCTACCCAATCTGCATTCGTCCCTAACCGTCTTATCACAGACAATGTTTTGGTAGCCTTTGAGATGAACCATTTTATTGAAGTGAACTCGAATACTCCTAAGAATTATATGGCCATTAAACTTGATATCAGTAAAGCCTACGATCGGGTGGAATGGGTATTCTTGAATCGTATTTTGACTCGTTTTGGCATCCCGCCCTCGTTTGTTGATCTCATTATGTTGTGTGTTTCTTCGGTTTCTTATGCGTTTCTTTTTAATGGCAAACAGTTTGGATCAGTTCGGCCAACTAGAGAACTTCGCCAAGGAGACCCCCTCTCCCCTACCTCTTTATCTGTTGTGCAGAGGCGCTTATTGCCATGATTCAGAAAGCTGTTGACGATGGGAATCTCCATGGAGTTCGTGTGGCCCCCACTACACCCATCATCTCGAACCTTTGTTTCGCAGATGATACATTAATCTTCTGTGAAGCCAGCGACGAAGAAGCCCATTTTCTACGATCAGTGCAGGAGATTAATCTTGACAAGTCAACCATGATGTTTAGCCCGCACACTCCTCCGGATCAGTGCTTATCACTCTACAACATCTTGGGTTTTTCAATCGTGGATCGTCACGATAAATATTTTGGTATGCCGGCCTCTATGGGACGCACAAAGAAAGATATTTTCTCATTTCTTCGAGACCGTGTTTGGACAAGAATTAAAGGTTCGGGCGAAAAACAACTTTCTCGAGCAGGAAAAGAGGTATTAATCAAGGAAGCTTTTCAGTCAATTCCCACTTACATTATGAATTGCTTCTTGTTACCAGTTAGATTCTTAATGAAATTGAATCGGCAATACAAAAATATTGGTGGGGTAATGGATCGAACAGAAGGATTGCGTGGACCTCGTGGAAGAACCTGTGTACGTCTAAAGAATCGGGGGGTATTGGTTTCCGCGAGATGAAATGCTTCAATCTTGCCCTCTTAGCTAAACAAGCATGGAGAATTATTATACTTCCCAACTCTCTCATGGCATGAATATTTAAATCTAGATACTTTCCTAACTGAGACTTCTTCTCGGCAGAATTGGGGTCCAGACCGTCGGCAACTTGGCAGAGCATTCTTCTTGCTCGATCGCATGTTAAAAGGGGCTGTCGGATACGAATTAGAGACGGACGGACTACGGCGATTTGGGTAGATAGCTGGTTGGTTGACGAGGGTAATCTACGAATCATCACAAAACGACCAATACATAAATCTTTTCCGGATCGAGTTGCTGACCTCATTGATCCGGTTTCGTGCGCCTGGAATACCACGTTAATTGATGAGGTTTTTTGGCCCGTAGATAGAAATAGAATATTGGCAGTTCCAATTGGCAGCTCTCAATTTCCATTCACTGCACTTTGCCTCCCCCATAATCAGAATTTTGGAGCTTGGCTCGTGTAACTTATGCAAACCGGCCCTCACGATACTCTGCCTCTAGCTATAGCGACTATGTGGAAAGCCTGGGATAATAGAAATAAGGATGTTCATGTTGAAGAAATTATGGCGAATGCCGACATTCTTGCGTGGGGAACATCCTTCTTGGTGGCCTTTTCTCAAGTACACTTGCGGGACCAGCCTATCAAACCGGCAAACCACCCCGCGAAATGGAATTTCCCTTCTTCGGGAACTTTCAAAGCGAATTTCGATGCAGCCTTTCCTAAAATTTCACAGTGGTTTACTATTTCAGTAGTGGTCGTGACTGGTGCGGGAACTGTATCTGGTGGTGTGCTAAATGAATCCACGGAAGATCAATGCCGGTTGAGGGAGAAGCCCAAGCAGCTCTTCATGCTATTACAAAATCAGTGGACGCGGGATGGCCCTCGATGATTTTTTAAGGTGATAATCTCCAGGTTATTGAAGCCCTGCGAGCGGGCTCTCCGACTTTGGTATCTCATGGTGCTCTTATTGAAGATTGTTTATTCCTAGCTTCTAGATTTGATAACATTTCTTTTGAGTTTGTTAAACGGAATGGAAATGCTCTCGCACATGCTATTGCGAAATTGTATTTTGATACTAATATTGAAGGTTCTCACCTTCCCTCAAATTTGGCACACATTGCCTAATAAAATTCCATCTTTTCCTCAAAAAAAAAAAAAAAGGCAGCAGTGCACAATTGCTGACTCATGACTAAAAATATTTAATTGACAAAAAAAAAAAGTCGTCGCCCCTGATTCGGGCCCGTTTCAACCTTGGGCCGCAAAAATCCTAACAACGGGTCTGCGTATTGCTAAAAAAAGTTACTATTCTGGGACTATTATCGAATTATTTTTCCCATAAATATAAGAATAATGATTAGATCTGAAATATATCTTCCCATTACGCTAGTCAAAATGATATACTTTTTCCCATAGAAAGAATGAGGAATATTCTATTATTACGAGGAATATTGATCTACAAAACGAAAAAGGAAAAAGTATAACAAACGTTTATCTAATCTGAATAGGATTTTCTATTAATTGTATTGCCTTACATTAATTATTTGCCACACGTAAATTTTATCCATAAAATTTAAACATACCAAAAATACAGACTGCAATGTAACGGAAAAGGCATGTACTTAAGTCTACAATATATAAGACCCTCTTTGCTTCCAAATCTAATTGATCGTATTTTTTACACTGATACTAATTCATCAAACTTATCTAAATGAATTAATTGCATGATTTTTGTCAAAAGCAAATATTTATTTTCCATATATAACTGCAAGAATTCATACAAAAACAGGCCAGTTTATACAATGAATAATTGATCATGCAATTAGAACTGTCCGGTAAGCACGATTTCGAAATAGTTGACAGCTAATCTTTAACATATATATTAATACTTTACTTTGAACAGAATTTACATCGAATGTGGAGAAGGATGAGAGGTATGACAAAGCATGGAAGCATGGAAGAATGGCGACGTGGAAATTATTTCTGGCAGTTTTGTGCGGTTCCATTGTATACGGTATTGTGAAGTTTGTGAGAGAAGCGTTAATAATCCATTCGTCGCGGCACCCATACAATGTAACAGATATAGTGATGGGGTTCATCTTCGGTATTTGTCTTGTAACAATTACAACTATTCTCATTATTTCTGCTATTTTCGATTGTCGAAAGGTTTTTTATGCGATTACGAGCGACGACGTATCTCCTTCTCCAATAGTTTAGGAACTGAGAGGGGCAAAGTAATACATATCAATTGTTTTTGTTTTTGTTGTTGTAATTATTTATTTATTTTAGAGCATGCTTTGATTTAATTTTATTATTTAATGTTGAATGCTGCAAATTTAAGTTCAGATGTTAGACTAAGGCCTCGTATTATTACAAATATCATATTAATTTGAATTAAATGAAATTAAATTAATTCCTACCAACTAACGAATTATTTAGTTAATAACATTTTTCTATTTCTTAGATTTTTCTATTGGTATTATATGTGATTTGTTTATAAAATTTCTTATTTAACAAATTAAAAAATATTTTTTAAAATAACTTTTTTTTTTTATGTTTTATTAACGGCAACTTTTTTTTTTCTTTTATAGGTAGCTCTTACAAAATTAATCATTATAGTATGTACAACTAGCGGTGGAAATCGGACGGAATGGATCGAAAATGACTTTCTCAGAAAATTTTCATTTTTCTAGGGAGTAAAAAATGAGTTCCAATTTTCGTTCCAAAAAATTTGGAATGCAAAAATTCATTCCGATTTCAGAATGCCTCGGAATCGGTGGAATTTCGGAAATTACATTAGTTTATAATATTTTGTTCCAAATTCGGAGATAACGGAAATTTTCACAATATTTTTTGCTATCTTTTTAAAAAATTTGCATGAAAATGCAAGAAAATGCAAAAGAGAGTTTGACAAAATGCAATAAACAAAAACACATGTTGAAATATAGATTTTCTTATAAGGAAAAAAATGCAACACAAAGTTTATGATACCGATTAATCTTTTCTAAGGTTTTAATTTACTTAGGCCTTTGATATATATATTTTTCATATAAAATATAAGATAACTTATATTATCGAATTACTAAAATATATCATAAAAATTATATTATATAGTTCGAAAAATTATAGAAATATTCGGAACTAAAATCGGATCGGAAATCGGAATTTTCGGTAATTTTATATACCATTCCAATTCCGTTCCAAATAAATTCAGAAGAATCGAAAATCGGAATGAAAATACAGTTCCAATATTTTTGGATCGAAATTGGCGGAATTTAAAAATTTCATTGCGATTTCCACCGCTATGTACAACTAATCGATTTAAGTAAGGGATAATTAGTGAAACCCCCCTAAAACATTTGATTATATTAGGATGGATATACCCTCATTTTGCATATTAGTGAGAACCCCCTATATTTATATTTTAATTTAGCATAAATTCAAATTTTATATGGTATGTCTATATTACCCTTAAATTACTACATAAAAACACCAAACCCTATTTCTTTAATTCATTCTTCATTTTAATTCCACTAGCCGTCACCTCTATCGCTTCTCTCCCCTGCCATCTCGCTTCTCTTCTTTTCTCTTCCCTGCCATCGATCCCCATCTCTGCCCAGCCGCCTCTCAATTGCCACCGCTCCCCACCATCTTCTCGACATCCCCATCTCCCTAGACGAGGATTGACGGCGCGACAACGACGGAGATTACATTGCCCGACAACATCTCAAAGAGGGAGGCATGGAACAACGTTTTAGGCTTCCTCAGCGACGATCTGATGTGGTGGATTGGTAATTGCCGGATGACACCAGAAGGTTTTTGTCCTTGCTCCACTTGAGAGTGGTTGGGAGGTCGAAGATGTGGAGCGGCTGAGACGCGGCGCGAGAACCCTGACATCCATATCACACTAACAAAAGCTCTTCGAAACGGCATCGTTTGATTTCACGAAGCCCGTAGGCAGTTCTCTCTGAAATTGGGGTTTTTTATTTTGTGGTTGATTTAGATAAATTATATTTGTTTTTGATTTTTATAGTTGATTTCAATAATTTTATAGTCGATTTCGACAATTTTGTAGTTGATTTTGATTTTTCTATGATCGAGATTATTAATTTGTAGTTGATTTAATTTGGTACACCTGCTATTCAAAACCACTACTTTTTGTAGTCGTTTTACAAGTTTCTTGTAAACCACTAATTTTTTTAGTCGTTTTACAAGTTTTTTGTAGTTGTTTCGGGAAATAAAAAAACAAAAAAATAGTTGTTTTTAGTAATTTTATAGTTGATTACGAAGAATATTGAGCCAAAAAAATTATAGTTGATTTCAAAGAAAAATAGTTGTTTTCGGAATTAATAGTCGATTTGAAAAACCAATAACTAAAAATAATTAAAATTAAAAAAAAAAGAATTAAAAAAAATATGGAAAATAATATATTTAAAAAAACAGTTTTTAAAAAAAATAAATAAATGAATATTATAAAAAATAATTATTTTTTAAAATAAATAAATGAATATTACAATTAATATATATATTATAGTAATGGAAAGTGAATAGGAGAGAGGGTAAATTTGGAATAATAGAAAAGTTGGATCTATCACTAATAATGAAAAAGGGACTGGATCTCCCATTATTAAAAAAACACTAGAGGGGGTTATGACTAATAGTCCCTTTAAGTAAATACAAAATTTATCAACCGAGCATTTGACTAGCCCCGTTTTATAAAGTCAATAAAACTCGAGAATAGTAACTGAATGAGCTCATTCTAAAAAAGAAATAACTGAATGAGTTAATTTAATAATTAGCTACTAAATGGTTAGATACTGAAGGGGAATACGATGCTACACCCGGTGATTTTCACCGGGTGGCTCTTTTATTGACATGTGTCCTTTTTTATTTATTTTATAATTATATTTCTAAAACCCATTGGGCCATAACTGAACCCGTAGTGGGAATCTTATTAATTAGGGTGCCTGAGTATATTCACCAGGTGTAGCATAGAATTTCCCGATACTGAATGAATAATCAAATCACACGTTAGGATTTGAGACTTTGAATATTGAAATATCTTTTATCACAAAATCACAAAATATATATTAAAAAATAGAATTTATTCGTTTTCCTGAATTGATTTGGCACCCATAGATTAAAGATATAGTTAATTACCTATCTAAAAATTAAGAAAACTAGTACTTCACCCGTGCGTTGCACGGATATCAGTTTCAAAATGAGAAAAATAATAACATTTAAACGATTATCTCTTTATAACAACAACAATTCAAGTAAAACAAAATGGAACGAAATAAAAAAAATTATCTATTAATTCAGAATTGTAACACATGAAATTCGATTAAATATGACAAAAAAAATACGCGAATGGCACAAAGCACGATATGAAGATTAAGTGAAATAATTTAAAACATATGTTATAATTCTATTTCATGGAATGCAATCTACTACACCATGTGAATCCTCTACAAAATAACTAACTTAACAACAAATACAGTAGCATGGAGGTAACACAATAGATATTCAAATAACCTGGAAGTTTATCACTAACAACGTTCAATTAGTGATGCACATTAATCAAACAACAACACAACTTATAAATATTGCAAAAGAGATAAGATGTATACGCCAATACCAATAATAATACCAATACTGATATCAATATTGATACTAATAATGATACTAATACTAATATTAATATTAATACTAATACTAATAATAATACTAATAATACTAATACTATTAATAATAATACTAATACTAATTATAATACTAATATTGATAGTAATATTGATATTAATATTGATACTAATACTAATACTGATACTCGTACTACGGGTACTTATACTGATACTAATTCTAATACTAATACTAATACTAATACTAATACTAACACTAATACTAATACTAATACTGATATTGATACTGATACTGATATTGATACTGATACTGATACTAATACTAATACTAAAAATACTAATACTAATACTTACTGATATTGATACTGATACTGATAGTGATACTGATACTGATAGTGATACTGATACTGACACTGACACTGATACTGATACTAATACTAATACTGATATTGATACTGATGTTAATAATGATACTGATGTTGATAATCATATTGATACTCACAGTAATATTAATATTAATACTAATACTGGTATTCATACTAATACTGATACTAATATTGTTACTCATACTCATACAATGCTGATAAAATTACTAACACTAATACTAATATTATACTAATAATATTGATATTAAAAATAATATTGATACTGATACTGATACTGTTACTGATACTGATAGTGATATTAATATTGATACTCATACTGTTACTGATACTGAAACTGATACCGATACTGATACTGATACTGATATTGATATTGATACCGATACTGATACTTATACTGATACTGCTACTGATATCGATACTAATATTGATACGGATACTTATACTGATATTAATACTAATACTAATACTATTACTAATACTATAACTAATAGTAATATTAATACTACTATTGATACTAATACTATGCTAAAACTAATTTTAATGTTAATGATCTAATGCTAATGATACATAACACATATACATATATTGATACTGATACTGTTACCGATATCGATATTGATACTGATACTGATAATGATACCGATACCGATGCTGATACTGATACTGATACTGATATTGATACTGATACTGATACTGGTACCGATATTGATACCGAAACTAATAATGATACTAATACTGGTACTCATATTGGTACTGGTACATATTGTGGTACTGATACTGATACTGATACTTATACTTATAATGATACCGATAATAATATTGATACGGATACTTATACTTATGTTAATACTAATACTAATACTAATACTAATATTAATACTAATACTAATACTAATACTAATACTAATACTAATACCAATACTAATACTATTAATAATACTAATATTAATACTACTATTATTAATAACATTACTAAATCTAATATGTTAATATTGTTAATGTTAATGCTAATACTAATTTTGATGCTAATGCTAATATAGATATACTAATTATATTATGCTAATTGCTAATTAGTTGTAATTTTAATATTATCCAAATCCTTATTGTATTTCTAATTCTATTCATAACACTAATCATAGTTCTAGTCGTAATCCTAATCATAATCCTATTCCTAACACTAATCATAAGCCTAATAATTTTAATACTAATAATGCTAATGCTAATACTAATGTTAATTCTAATTCTAATCTTAATTATAATTCTAATCCCAATCCTAATGCTAATCATAATCCTAATACTAATGCATGTCATTAATTATCGTACTAAGCATAATCATAATTTTAATTATAATTCTAATACTAATATTAATCATAATCCTAATCTTATATTAATCCTAATTACAATCTGAATCATATTTCTAGTATTAATACTAATACTAATTCAAAGAATCTTAATTATAATTATAATTCTAATACTAATATTAATCACAAATTCTGAATTTGCAATAATTTTTTTTTGCAATGATCTATTATTTAGTATAATTCAATCTCGAACATTTATATCAATTTTTTTATGTGTGGTAGCTGAACCATAAAAAAACACATATTAAATATATCAGAAATTAACATTTAATTATATTATCAAACTGACATTAAAATTATTTAAAATATTATAAGGGTATAAGCAAACGTTAAGACGTAAAAGAACAATAATCATTGTTAATAAGATAAATTATGAAAATCCTCATGAACTTAGGCTAAATTACAGAAAACACCCCCACTTATCGGTGATTACCAAAATTCCCCTGATGTTTGTTTCTGTCTTACACGACCCCCTTATGGTGTGATTTTTTTACGGAATCTTTTTTATTCCATGTAATGTCCCAAAAAATATAGAGTCTACCCTTGCAGACGTAACATTTCTTTTATCGTACTTTTTAAACTAAAAAATTACCCTCAGGGGTGGTCATGGTAATAATAAAAATTTGTGAAAGTGTTATTTAAGAAGAATAAATATTTCGTGTAAAGTTCACAAGAGGGTAATTTTTGTCTTTAAAAAGTACCATAAAAGTAATGTCCTGTGTGCAGGGTATAATAAGCATTATTGGAATATTCCACATAATAAAAAAAATTCCTTGAAAAATCATACTATAAGGGGGTCGATATAAGACGGAAACAAACATTAGGGGAATTATTAATATAAACTATTTACAGCAAGAGCACTTTGAGTGGGATTATTAAATGAGCTATCAAAACATTTACATACCATTTTTATACTCCAAAATAGTAATTTTTAATTCTAATAGAGTTATGAAATGAGGTATTTTGTTATTTCATCTTTCAGAGTGTAAAAATTGATTATGCTATCATGCAGAATAAAATATCAAACATGAGTTATGAATTTAATCACCTCAGTGTCCATTTAGAAAATAACATGTGGCAATTAGATATATTTAATTAACAACTATTTAATACCTATGGTTGGAGCAAATACATTTAGATAAATATCAAAATAAAATATTAAATAGCACATAAATATTTGAAACTCATTTTGATACTTTTGGGTTGAAGTTCCTGTAGATATTTACTTAATTATATTTATTAGAGATAATGAAATACGTATTAGTTGAATACAATATTATAGTATATACGATCATTATACATTTTAAACAAAACAATTGATATTCTTAATGTTAGCCATTAAATAAACTGGATAAACGAATTTAATACCAAAGATTTAGAATTATTATATTTTGAAATATATAAAATCAATTCGTTTATTTATCAATTGATTAAACTTAGCTTAGGTTATTCAATTTATTAGTATAATCATGATAAGATTTTTGTATTTTAATTAGTATATAATTTAAAAAGTTAAATCAATCGTAAAATTTATTGTCACTGGATTCAGTGAAGAAAAAATAATTATTTACTCTGCAATATTTTTTTAATAAATCCAAGTTTATTAATTAAAATAAAAAAATCGTAACACCACCAATCATGCAATTATAATAAGGGAAGATTTTAAATCGAATTTAATTAAATTCAAACTAAATTAATTATAAATTTAAATTAAAAAAATAAATTTATTTAGGGTTTCCAAGAAAGTTGATATATTTAGAGCATTTTATAAATGGTAGGATATAAATATTTTAATAAAATAATTAAATATATTTAATTACCTTTAATTTTGGAAAATGATGACATGTTTTTTGATGATTTATTTCCACCAATCAATTCGCCACTTGGGATAAAATTGAGGACATGTCATCAATTGAAATTGCCAAATGTCAATCAATTAGCTATGGAATTCCACTTTTATATATCATATAGATTTGTTTGTAGAGTATTCGTAATTTTATTAAACATTTCCCAAATCCACCTAGTTTTTGTTAAAAAAATATTATAAATTTTCGCACCTCATCCTCTAACTATGACATTTGGCAACACATGCACCCTCAAATGTTAAAAAGAAGTTGTAACTGTTATGGAATATTATCTTAACCAATAGGCCTCTCTGGTTGGCATTATTACCCAGTATGGGATGAATTGTACTCGTGGGTACAACGTTAGGTTTGGATGATTTTCTCATCCTTGACAAGTGGCCCCACCAATATAATCAGCCAATCGAATTATTAATTGTCAAGTCAATTCCAAAATTGGCTTGACTAATTATCCCATATGTAAACTCACCATCTTACCTAGATGAATTGTCGAAAATATCCTTCAATCATACTATAATTATGAAATTAATACATATAAATATTGAATATCTTCAAATTCCCCCTTTCACAGATCGAGCCGTAGCTTTACCAGGTAAGAATCCATACGTTCATGCTCTTGCCAATCGTTCCATTCTTTAGTTTGTTTTGGGGCTTAACCCCTTCAATTTCACCATAAAATCCTCTAAATTTCTTGTACTTTGCCATATCCAGGCGAAGACGAAGAGTCGCTGACGTCAGACCTTCAATGGACGATTGAGTGAGAGCTTCTCGTAACTGTGAATGTCGCAGAATCACCTTTGTCGCTGATTTTTCCTCTTTATATGTTTTAACTCGTCCAATTTGATTGAAAAAAAATAGGGATTCGTGTTTGGCAACAGCATCTCACCAGAATTGAAGTACATTACCCCTTCTTCTTTGTAGTTCTTTAAGCATTATATTACTTAACTCCTTCAATTTCATTAAAAAAATTAGGGTTTCGTGGTTGGCACCTAACATCTCACCAGTTTTAGGTTACCATCTGCAACCTTTTCCGCCGAAATTTAGTGCAATTAGCTACAGGTATGTGCTTCGCTATTTATACTGAAAACATGGTTGATTTAATGCGTTTTAGGGATTCTCTGTATATGTACCTGTGTAGGGACATACTAGCCTAAGAAGTGTGAGTTGACTTACTCTACGTCTGGTATTTTGAAAAAAAAGTCTCATCAATTAATTTTGTATGTCTGTATTTGGCTTGATTATGATTTGTCTTTTCATCAAATAATATGATTTGTATTACTATATTGAAGTCATGAACTGCAATTGTTGTGCAAAGATGAACGAAATATAAGGTATGTTATTACAGAGTGCATTTGGTTATAAAGTTACAATTAGGGGCTTTTCTTATTTTGGGGCACAAAGTAAAGAAAAAATGGCTTTCAAAAGGGTGTCGTCACAGATTCAACAACTATTTTTTTTTTTGTAATCTACGTTACCAGGTTAAACATAGGTTATTTCAAATATTTTAAATGGATTCTGTTACGTTCTTAATCTTTAATTTTTATTTTGCCTTCTGGTTTCAAGTTAATTTTGTTTTTGGTTCATATTAGTTAATTTATTAATGATCGTTTTGATTTTAAGGGGTTGTTTTTAAGGTTAGTTTCAGTGATTTTACGGTACAATTGAATATTGCGGCAATCTAACATTTTTGTTAGCACAATTTAATAATCACCCTCGCTGTACACAATATAATATGATTAGTTCTGTGAGATGTTGTGGTTTATAAATATCTATTGTATACAAAAATGATATTAGGTACTGATGTTAATGTAGGAAATTGTTGGTTTGCGATGGATTTTTCAAAAAAGAAAGAAGGCGTAGTTGTTTTGCACCAACTCATGTTTAATTTCAGAATGTTTTTCTTGATGTCTATTCACATTTTTAGTCAAAAAAATCGTCGTTGTTTGTCTTGCTCTCACAATAACACCCAAACTTACAGTTTGGTAGGTCGAACACCTTCACACCTCAACTATTTGCGTACACTAGTTGGTTTGAACGATTTAACATGCCGTGATAATCCTAGAATCATACAAACCTTTTACCGATTGTGTTACATTATTGAAAATGTGGCTGGTCTTAAAGAAAATAGAAATGTCTCGATACCCGAGCAAGTTGCAATATTTCTTTAAATTTTAGCCCACCACACAAAAAATTTGTTGTTCAAGAGTCCTTTTAACATATTTGGGTACACGGTAAGCAAGCCCTTTAACCGCGTCTTTTTGGCTTCGCTTAAGTTACATGAAATATTATTGATTACCAAAATCCGTCGATGAAAATTGTGAAAATAGCGATTTTCACACTTCAAAGTAACAATAATCACCATATAATGTCACTATTGTCTTACGCAACCGTAATTTGTTTAAATAACGACCTTATTATGGTGCTTATTTATTAGGGCTGTCTTGGTGCACTAGATGGGACGTCCATAGGGTGTCGTGTTTCTTATCATGATAAACCAAGATACAAGAATCGCAAGGGTAATGTGTCGATCAATGTTCTAGCTGTTTGCGATGATAACCTGAACTTTATATACTTACTTACTGGATGGGAAGGGTCTGTAGCAGATAGGAGTGGATATTTCGAAATTAAATGTAGTTCATTGTTTTTTTATTTGACTTGAACATGGGTACTAATGTATTTTAATGTCATAATGCTTTAACATTCCATTTGGACCTGTTGTAATCTGAATTTTATTTATATTGTTATAATGGGTTGCTTGATTTTCATATAATTCAGGTTGTATGGAAACTAATGCTGCACCGAAAAAATGCACTACAAGCAAAATTTGTGTCTCCAACAGCCGACACTATTGGACAATCCTTGGAGAGAAAACGTTAATTTTAGGTTGGAAATATACTGTATCAAGAGGGTGGAAGTGTGAAAATGGTTTTAAAACCGGTTATTTAGGAACCCTTAAACAATATATGGTTCAAAGATTTTCGGGTACCAATCTTAAGGCCTCTCCCACATCCATTCCAAGATACACATGTGGAAAAAATATTACGGAGCATTAAGCACCATGTTGTCAAGTTCCGGATTTTGATGGAATGACTCGAACAACATCATAGACGTCATTAACGACCAAGTGTGGCAAGATTACATCAAGGTATTCCTTTTCCTATTATTATGTCACATTAATAGTTTTATACAATTCTTAATGTTAAATTTTCTGCAGCATGTTTGAACCTAGACAGATGTCAATGCCCGTTTACATCAGTTGCATAATACAGTAGAATTTCATGGGACCAAAGAAGAAGCCTACTTTTAGGTGCGGAGATCTTTTGTACGAGTTGGAATGGAGTAAGAAGATCGATTTTGTCGATCTGTTGTGCATGGAATCTTGTCGGGGCAGCTTCGAACGTGAAAGGAAAAATACACTTTCCCTTTTCAGCTGTCAAGAAGCTATTCAAAATAAATTTAACATGTTCTTCTCTTACAAGCAGCTCACGAAAAAAAGGAGATTCTAGCTCAAGAAGACGTTCGCTACAATTCAAGGACTAACATCATTTCAACTTCAACCGACATGTGGGATCACATCCAGAAGGTTACAATAAGCGTAGCAAACAATCTGCGTACATTTTTGAAGTCTTTAATTATTAGTTAACGGAATCTCAATCCTTGTGCCTAATCACCTATTAAATCAAAAAAAATTGCGATAATGCAGCCTAGTAATTTTGTGTTTTTGTTACCGCCACTCTGCAGAGCCTAAGTACAATGCATTGAAGTGCATATTAAGCCGAGAGCCCGTGCAAAACCCCAATATGGTTGAAGAAGTAATTGTGGCACTATCCGATGACGATGAAGCACACCCTAAAGCCGACGAAGGATCTCGATTTGCAGACCATGCTACTGAAGCGATCGACTAAGAGATAACGCTCAGGCTTTCGAGGTTGTTGCCGAGCAAGAGTTTGCCAATGTAAACCCAAACGAGCCGCATACAGTCATAACATTTCACTGGGTTCTTCGGAAAACGTTGACTTCAATATGCTCAGCTATCTCAACTATGTCTCCGACTTTGAGGGATCAAGAGACACCGAGGTTAGCACGGGCTACGTGGACAGTTTTGTCGAGTTTCAGGGAAGCTCTATTTACGCTCAGGCTTTCGAGGTTGTTGCCGAGCAAGAGTTTGCCAATGTAAACCCAAACGAGCCGCATACAGTCATAAAAATTTTGCCGGGTTCTTCGGAAAACGTTGACTTCGATCTGCTCAGCTATCTCAACTATGGCTCCGACATTGAGGGATCAAGAGACACCGAGGTTAGCACGGTCAAACTCACACTACGTTGACAGTTTTGTCGAGTTTCAGGGAAGCTCTATTTTACGCTCGAAATCGGGAAGCATGAGGAAATTCAAACCATTCGGGACTCCGAATAGCTCAACGGATTCAAACAAGCCTACTCCGTTAAGTTCTTAACCCCAACAAAAAAATAAGTGGTTCAAGGTTTGTCCCGTTGGTAAAATAGGGAACATTTTGTGCACGAAAAAACTATGGCATGTCTTGTGCATTTTTATGGTTTAGGATATACCTACTGTATGTAAGATATGGTGTGTCTTTTGCGAATTTAATGTGTTATTATCTTTGTTGTATGTAATATAGGGAATCTGAACGAAAAACGAACGGGTGTAAGATAGTGTGGTTTAAGTATTACGTTTTGTGGTAAACAAACTTTTTTTTAATGATAGGCACTCTATTGTATTTTGTAATATGGTACTGTTTGTAAATCGAAAAAGTTATGGAATGTGTCCATATAGTGGGTTGGTGTTGGAGTAATTAGGATGTTATTATAGCAAATTAAGACATAGGCTGTTTTTTTAGTAAGTATAACTAACTATAATTTCTAAAATAATTAGTAATAAGTGCAATTGGTAAGTAAAATATGGCACGACAACTGATTATATTACATCAAAATTAAAAGCATCCGATTTTAAATTTGTTCTCATTCTAGAAACATTAAATAAAACACAACAAAATAGGAAAATTCAACAACCTCAGTCATATAGTAGAATTAAACACATTATTTCTAAAGCTAAAAAGTCTAACGACCATCTAATATCAAGTGCACCATATTTGCCTTGTGTTCGAAAGTAAGATGTTGCAGCTTGAAGCTAATGGCAATAGGAAAGTAAGAATTCTTAGCTCAAAGCGAATGCCAAACGCAAAGTAGGAATTCTTAGCACAATCTAATTCCATAAGAAAATAAAATTAAAATTAAAATTAAAATTAAAATTAAAATAAAAATAAAAAAATAACTAAAAAAATAAATGTGTAAAATAAATAAATTTATAAATAAATAAATAACAAAAAAAAAAAAGCTAATTCCATAAGAAAGGGTATATTGCTTAACTCGGAGCTAATACCAAAACGAAAGGAAGAATGCTTAGCACAAGCTAATTCCATAAGGAAAGCACAATGCTTAGCTCGAAGCTAATGCCAAAAGAAAAGTAAGAATCCTTAGCTCAAAGCTAATGCCAAAAGGATTAGAATGCTTAGCACATGCTAATTCCGTAAGGCGACGAAGATAATGCTTAGCTCGAAGCTAATGCCAAAAGGAAAGTAAGAATTCTTAGCACAAGCTAATTCCATTAGAAGAGGAATAATGCTTAGCTCAAAGCTAATGCCAAAAGGAAAGAAATAATGCTTAGCTCGAAAGCAATGCCGAAAGGAAAGTAAGAATGCTTGGCAAAAACTAATTCCGTAAGAAGAGGAAGAATGCATAACTCGAGTATAATACCAAAAGGAAAGTAAAAATGCTTAGCACATGCTAATTCAATAAGGAGATGAACAATCCTTAGCTCAAAGCTAATACCAATAAGAAAGTAATAATTCTTAGCTCGAAGCTAATGGCAAAAGGAAAGTGAGAATGCTTCGCTCGAAGTTAATGTCAAACGGAAAGTAAGAATGCTTAGCAAAATCTAATTCCATTAGAAAAAAATGAATATATAAAATAAATAAATATATGAATAAAAGAAAAAAAAACAAATTCCATATGAAAAGGTATAATGCTAACCTCGAAGCTAATACCAAAATGAAAGTAAGAATGCTTAGCACAAGCTAATTCCATAAGGGGAGTGTTAACCTCAAATTTAAATGTCTGCAAAATAAATTACAAGACAAGAAAAAATAGGAACAAATAATTATATTTTAATCAAAACGAAAATGGGTTACAATCTTTGTTGATTCCTCTGATTCTTCTCCTAGATATAATCCAAGGGCCGAAGCTTGTTCTTGAATTGTGAGCTTGATTCCACCGTTGATTTGCGGAAGTAGATATGAATATCTAGAAATCGATTTGGGGATTTCTAGGTCTTGTGGATTTGGTGCCTTGATGAAGATGTAGAACCTCCGCGGTTGTTGTTCTTCGTCGTGGCAAGAGCTCGAGACTTGAGAGCTTTTGAGTGCTTGATGTACGCCTTGCTTGATGCTTGTGTCCTTTTTTCTTGTATATGTTTGAGACCTACTTTTATAGACTCGGTTTTAGGGTTTCTTGACTTGAAACTTGGACCGGTGGGCTTGACCACTTGCCACTTCACGTGTGCTAGATTTTATAAGCCCAAATAGCTAACCCAAAAATAAGAATTTAGTGCTTATTTTGAGTTAACTCACATCGCACATAGCCCAAATTTAGTATGGACTTCGATATAAAGCCCAAACTCTTCACGGGCTTTGACTTGAGATTCAAATTAACAACCGATTTATTAATTTGTAATTTAATCTCAAAAAATGGATATAAGCCCAAATTTAATATGGATTTTTTTAATCGAGATCCAAATTAATAACCAATTTATTTGGGCCATTAATTCGTAATTTAATCTCAAATTTTTTTTTTTTGACAAAATTTCAATGTCAACAAATGCCCCCACTTCAAGGATCGGCGAAGAAAATGCTGAGTGCTAGTCAATGACGGGACTTGAAGTATTTGAATTTATATTTTCCAAATTTGCAGAGCCCGTTCATGTATAAACGTGGATGGCCTATCACGGCTTGAGCCAGCAAACGAGGAGTCGGCAAAAAATTCCATCCCACAGTCGTGGACATTGCAAACATTCCAAATTTTCTTTTCTTTTTCTTTTCAAAGTTTTGTCATGGGCCCTACTTGGACAATAGATAAGTTGTAAGTCGTAGGTGCACATCAGCCACACCTAACAAATTTTGATTTTTTTTTTCAAAAAATTGTCTGGGCCCACAACTCATGGTCTTTGTAGACCATCCACATGAAATAGCTGCCAAGCCATCTTCCAAATAGGCTACGGCGAACAACAGAGAAAAAAAAAGAGTTCATTCACAAATTTGATTCTTCTTTAATAACTTGGAAAATTTCTTCTAATGTGAAACGAAATCTTTGCCTTTGAGAGTTTCCTTCACAACATTGATTAGAGCTTTCCAATTAAGAAAATCAATATTCGCCGAAGTTACTCTGCACATCAAAATATTATTCTTCCTTGTTTACGAAATGCAGAGAGGTTGACCATGATCTTTTATAATTTTAGCATCTTCCCAATCTTATATAAACCATAGAAGCTGTGGGTTTTCCGCAATGCAGCAGTAGACAGTTCGATATTTGCCATCATCGTTTCATTGATTTCTGATGGTGTTCTGCTTGATACATGCTAGAGCTTCAAATCATATCCGACGAGATTAAGCACACTCTTTTGTCCATTACATGTTCGACAAATTGACCAAAAGATTTCATTTTTTTTTTTTTTTTCTCAAACATGTTTCTTGCTGTTTTTTTATTGATCTCCATATGTCTTTTCTGCAGACAACAGCCGCTAAGGGATCTTGGCAGACAATTTTTTGCACTCTTACGTATTTGCAACCACAACATGGACGGTGGCAATTAAGAGTGCGATTTGGCTTTGCCGTGGCATCTTTGAACGTGCCGGAAAGTGAAGCATGACGCCTAGATGACGCCGAGCGTGGATTGCATCTTTTGTTCCGTTTAAGCAAACGTGGGCACTATGGCACAAGTAACAGTGAAATAGTGATGCGAAGGCTCAATCTTGAGTGCACGACGAAGATGTAAAGACATTTGAAAAGTCGTAACAGCACTTCCCCTCAAGAAGGCGTGAAGCAGGAATGAAGGTGGCGCTTGGGTCTCCGGGACAATAGGCTGCTCCAGATATCATTCGAGCTTGAGTCCTAGATCCATTATCCCATACGCAGACGTTGGTGATTAGAGATCCGTTCAACCCCAACGAGCAAAGGTGTGTTACAGTGGAGAATAAAAGGTCCATCATTTCTCATGTTTTTGGCCTGCCATATTTAGCAATGTTGGAGCTTTCCTCGCCCATCAATCGGCAGCCATCGACGATATCTGGAAATGGAACAACGCGAGGCACGACGATGCGGAGAAGGGCAAATATGGACCGGAGATTGGGATTACAAACATAAAGGCTCCAGGCATCAATGAAATTGAGACGTCAAGGATGTACTTCAAGTCTGTGCAAAGTGATGGTGTGGAGATGAATGTGATTTTGAGACTTGTGATAAAGTTGGGGCAACACTTTTACAATCGCGAGGATGACTTGGGACGGGCAAACCTGTAGAGTAAAGGTGTGTTACCGCTTGCACGATGTCACCTACTGAATTGCTCCAATGAGCTCCTGATTTCCACTTGCTTTTGACTCTCGGTGGAATCACCAATGTTTGCTGAAGACGGATTCGACTTCAGGATTCGCTTCAGCTTGGTCAACGGCGAAACTTTTGCTCCTCCTATTTTTCTTCTTTGATTCCAGGCTCTTAAATAGGGACTATGCAGAGAAATCTATTTTAACCGAATGACACAAACTTGGAAATTTTCTTTATATTTCAAGTGCAGGGATTTTATGTATCAAAGCAATGTGGACTATGTCTCTTTCCGTAAAGAAATCTTCTTATTCCTCTTGCTTACTTTGCCCCCAAGCGGATTTTTTTTTTTTTTTTTTTTTGGTTTGACTGAACTTAGAATATGGGTCTAAGCTGCCTACGTACCCTCCTCAAAGGGATCAAGTCATAACGTAGTTCAAGCGAACAACTTAGAACAATTTCTTTTTTTTTTTTTTTTTTTTGGTTTGACTGAACTTAGAATATGGGTCTAAGCTGCCTACGTACCCTCCTCAAAGGGATCAAGTCATAACGTAGTTCAAGCGAACAACTTAGAACAATTTTTTTTTTTGTTTTTTTTTTTTGTTTTGACTGAACTTAGAATATGGGTCTAAGCTGCCTACGTACCCTCTTTAAAGGGATCAAGTCATAACGTAGTTCAAGCGAACATTTCACTTTAATTTATCATGTTCTCTTCTCCAAAAAGAGATGTTTCTTCAAGGATAATGCGAGATTTGGATTCAACTCATCAACGGCGCTTGCATAACACGAGCTAACATTGACTTCCACTTCGTTTTCACTTTGAGCATCTTCGCACATAGAAACATGATGTTTGATGACGCATAGCTTCATCTTCACCGCTCCATTTGTTGCAATAAGCAAGATCGATGAATCTTTTCTATTTGGTCGAAGTGGCAGAGGACTTTGAGCTTCACTTCTCAATTCCAATTCGTCTATTTTCTCATCACGGTCCATTTTCCTTTGTTGTTGCCCTTTACGGCCGCCAAGACGTGTGAAAACAGATGTACCACTTGGAGACAGTATTATGGACATTGGAGACACAATTAGAAGGTCCAAGCCTTTCAAAGACAGAAGCTCGAGCAACAGGGGCACCAAGTCGATCAAAAACAGAAACACGATCGGTGCTTTTCTTTTGCTTTCCACCATCCTTTACGGTGATATGTTGGACATTGACGCACTCTTCTTTCCTTGATACGCGTATCCTAACTGGTTCAATTGGCGTGAATCCCAAACCAACTCTAGGTTGATCAACATGGGAACCTTGTCTTCTCAATGTCCTTTGTGCTTCATTTAGTCCGTGGATCTTTTCTCTCGTTAACTAAGGTTTTAGTTCACCTAATCGTGATGAGCTAGAGAAGTTGTATCCACACTTGGTTAGGAGATTATATGCTTTCGGATTGAACTCTCCTTGAGCTCTTTGATGCTGAACGAGCGCGGATGGCGTTTTCTCACGAGCTAACGGGCTCAAGCAGATGATGGGCATAATCAACTCCCTTTTGATGACTTGACAATGACTCGATTCCACTTTACATGATTCTACATCACATGGCAATGAAATATAATCACTGAACAAAACTTGTCCTTCTTTTTGGCATGACAGAGGAACATATGGGAATACCGACGAATCAAATTTCTCTATGGACTTGTTGATTTTGCACGCCGGGGCTTCAATTATAGCGGCCAACTTCTCGAACTTCGCGCCACTATCATCCATAGGTGTGTCCTCAACTACCAAATTTTCTTGCGCCGAGTCTAAGTCCACATAAAGTTTAGCATCGACAAAATGTGATTCCGCCTCAGTGAATGGTTTTGTATTAGCATCGACTTTCACTAACTCTCCATTTCTCGAGTATTTGAAGCATTGATGAAGGGTAGATGGAACAACTCCATTTTCGTGAAGCCATGGCCTTCCCAATAACAAGTGATAAGAGGTCCTTGCATCGATCACATGGAATAGTGTACTGGCGGTTAGTTCTCCAATTGTGAGATCTAATCGAACCATTCCAATTGCTCGTTGACCCTCTTGATTAAAGCCTTGAATAGTCAAACGACTACAAGTCAAGTCTTCAACTGCGATCCCCACTTGTTTCAAAGTAGATTTTGGCATGATATTGACCGCTGACCCTCCATCTATAAGCATGCGGTCGACCTTCTTCTCATGCAATAACCCCGAGACAAAAAGTGGACGATTATGAGGCTTTGACCCTAGCAACAAATCTTCATCCGCGAACGTCATAGTTGTGCAACATGTAGCAAGTTTCTGACTCTTTTCTTCACGTGAAATGGCCGATAACCTTTCGGCTTTTGCTTGAAGAAAGTATTGCGGAAAGAATTCTTCCAAAGTTACTTGACTATGACGGGAACCTTTGAATGAACTTCTAGGTAAGGTGCCATATGCTTTCGCATCCTCAATCCCACTTTCATAGTGAGTGCATTTAGGTAGCTTTATTGGCTTCAATGAGTGAAGCTTCTCAGCACGCCGCCTTTGTTTTTGTCGATGCGTCACGAGGGTCCATTCACCATCATCATCAACTACATGTGTGGAATCTTCTTTGCATATGATTTCTCTCTCAAGAAGCAAAGATTTCACAAAGGTTGGCTCAAGGCTCCCGAATTGAAATTTCGACGATTCTTCTATAATAGAGGATAGAACTTGACGAGGACTCCAGGCATGAGCTATGCTAGCAACATTTGTGTTGACTACATCTTCGGTATCTATGATTATTTTTCCTTCTTGGGCCAATCTAAGGATCTTTTCCTTCACCACAAAGCATTTTTCTATAGGATGGCCGATAACTCTATGATACTTGCAGTATTTAGGGTCATTTACCTTTTCGGCCTCCTCGGGGCGTTTTGATTCAGGCAACTCTATCAATTCCTTTTCCAACAACGCATCAAAGATTTGCGAGACGTCAGAGTCCGGGAACGGGTATTCTTTTTCTTGCATTTCTTTCAATGTAGGTTGACGTCTATCATTGAACATACGTTGATTTTCCTCTATTTCGTCTCTCTTCTTCGATTGAATCTTCACACTACCTGCCTTGATGGCCATAGACTCTTCAGCAATCCTAGCGAATTTATCGCCTCTCCTTGAGTCTTTGTTTTCTATCCTTTGACTGTCCACGGTAAAATCGCTTTTATGGTTAGCGATGCTCAATTCCATATCGTGGGCACGAGTAGCTAATTCTTCAAAATTTCGGGGCTTAATCCCTTGAAGAATATAGAGAAGTCCCCAATGCATCCCTTGGATACACATCTCAATCGCTGACACTTCGGATAGCTTATCCTTGCAATTTAGACTTAGTGCACGCCAACGGTTGATGTAATCCACAACCGGTTCATCTTTCCACTGCTTCGCGTTGGTAAGCTCGATCATACTCACAGTACGACGCGTGCTGTAGAAGCGATTCAAGAATTCATGTTCCATCTCTTCCCAACTGTTGATGGACTCGGGTTCCAAATCGACATACCAATCGAAAGCATTTTCCTTGAGTGATCTTACGAATTGTTTCACCAAGAGATCGCCGTTAGTCCCCGCATTGTTGCAAGTTTCGATAAAATGAGCAATATGTTGCTTGGGGTTCCCCTTTCCGTCGAATTGTTGAAGTTTTGGGGGTTGGTATCCCGCTGGCATCCACAATGCATCGATCCGCTTAGTGTGCGGCTTTGAGTACATGGGTGAGACTTGAGATGGTCCGCCATATTGCGCTTTGATAGTATTGGCAATCATCTCTTGCAATTGTTGAACAGATAGCGTGGCAACAGACATCGAAGAATGAGTGGCACCTTGCACGAAGTCCGGCTTGGGATGTGCTTCTTCAACTTGCTTTGCCTTCTCGTCACGAAGCGGGTAGGATTCGTGCTTCGGGGTAAACTCCCCAACCTCTGACTGTTCCAACTTATCCATTAATTGAGCGATTTTCATGTCTTTGTCTTCGACTATTTTTTGAAGATTGGCCGCTGTTTGGGCCAAGTGCGCCAATTGCTCATCCACGGAAGTCGCATCAACCACCATAACCGGCAATGTGGTGAAGGCTTGAGATTTGGAGTCGATCTCTTCCGAGCCTGAGCAGCTTGAGCCGTTTCTCGTAGTTGTATTCTCGATCTTGCCCCCGGTGGATGATAAACCAACGACGGTGGCAATCTCGGTAGCCTTTTGGATCAAAGAGTTTTGGTTCTTCTTTGGAGCCATTGGATCGTTGAACACGTGGATATGCGCTTCGATGTAGGAGAGGAGATGAGAGGCAAAGTTGTCCCACCGGGCGTGCCAATTTGTTAACCTCAAATTTAAATGTCTGCAAAATAAATTACAAGACAAGAAAAAATAGGAACAAATAATTATATTTTAATCAAAACGAAAATGGGTTACAATCTTTGTTGATTCCTCTGATTCTTCTCCTAGATATAATCCAAGGGCCGAAGCTTGTTCTTGAATTGAGAGCTTGATTCCACCGTTGATTTGCGGAAGTAGATATGAATATCTAGAAATCGATTTGGGGATTTCTAGGTCTTGTGGATTTGGTGCCTTGATGAAGATGTAGAACTTCCGCGGTTGTTGTTCTTCGTCGTGGCAAGAGCTCGAGACTTGAGAGCTTTTGAGTGCTTGATGTACGCCTTGCTTGATGCTTGTGTCCTTTTTTCTTGTATATGTTTGAGACCTACTTTATAGACTCGGTTTTAGGGTTTCTTGACTTGAAACTTGGACCGGTGGGCTTGACCACTTGCCACTTCACGTGGGCTAGATTTTATAAGCCCAAATAGCTAACCCAAAAATAAGAATTTAGTACTTATTTTGAGTTAACTCACATCGCACATAGCCCAAATTTAGTATGGACTTCGATATAAAGCCCAAACTCTTCACGGGCTTTGACTTGAGATTCAAATTAACAACCGATTTATTAATTTGTAATTTAATCTCAAAAAATGGATATAAGCCCAAATTTAATATGGATTTTTTTAATCGAGATCCAAATTAATAACCAATTTATTTGGGCCATTAATTCGTAATTTAATCTCAAATTTTTTTTTTTTGACAAAATTTCAATGTCAACAGGGAGGAAGAATGCTTAGCTCGAAGCTAATGCCAAAAGGAAAGTAAGAATGCTTAGCACAAGCTAATTGCACAAGAAGTGGAATAATGCTTAGCTCGAAGCTAATGCCAAAAGGAAAGTAAAAATGCTTAGCACAAGCCAATTCCTTATGGAGAGGAAAAATGCTTAGCTCGAAGCTAATGCCAAAAGGAAAGTAAGAATGCTTAGCTTGAAGCTAGTGCCAAAACGAAAGTAATAATGCTTAGCTAAAGAAAATTTCATAAGGAGAGGAATAATGCTTAGCTAGAAGTTAATGACAAAAGGAAAATAACATTGCTTAGCACAAGCTAGTTCCATAAGGAGAGGAATATTGCTTAGCTAAAAGCTAATGCCAAAAGGATAAAAATAATGGTTAGCTCGAATCTAATGCCAAAAGAAAATTAAGAATGCTTAGCTCAATCAAAGCTAATGCCAAAAGGAAAGTAAGAATGCTTAGCACAAAAAAATTCCATAAGCAGAGGAAGAATGCTTAGCTCGAAGCTAATGCCAAAAGAAAAGTAAGAATGCTTAGCACAAGCTAATTCCATAAGAACAGGAACAATGCTTAGCTCAAAGCTAATGCCAAAAGGAAAGTAATAATGGTTAGCTCGAAACTAATACCAAAAGGAAAGTAAGAATGCTTGGCGAAAGCTAATTCCGTAAGAAGAGGAAGAATGCTTAGCTCGAAGCTAATGCAAAAAGGAAAGTAAGAATGCTTAGCACAAGCTAACTCCATAAGGAGATGAACAATGCTTAGCTCAAAGCTAATGGCAATAGGAAAGTAATAATGTTTAGCTCGAAGGTAATGGCAAAAGGAAAGTAAGAATGCTTAGCTCGAAGCCAATGCCAAACGGAAAGTAAGAATGCTGAGCACACGTTAATTCCATAAGAAAATTAAATAAAACATAAAACTAAAAATAAAAATAATAATAAAAATAAATATAAAATTAAATTAAAAAAAATGTCTAAAATAAATAAATATATCAATAAATAATACAAAAAAACTAATTCCATAAGAAGATGAATAATGCTTAGCTCGAAGCTAATGGCAAAAGCAAATTAAGAATGCTGAAGCACAAGTTAATTCCATAAGGGGAGGAACAATGCATAGCTAGAAGCTAATGCCAAAAGGAGAGTAAGAATGCTTAGCTCGAAGGTAATGCCAAAAGGAAAGTAAGAATGCTTATCTAAAAGCTAATGTCAAAAGGAAAGTAATAATGATTAGCACAAGCTAATTCCATAAGAAGAGGAATAATGCTTGGAGAGGAATAATGCTTAGCTCGAAGCTAACGCCAAAAGGAAAGTAAGAATGCATAGCATAAGCAAATTCCATAAGGAGCGGGATAATACTTAGCTCGAAGCTAATATCAAAAGGAAAGTAAGAATTCTTAGCTAAAAGCTAATATCAAAAGGAAAGTAAGAATTCTTAGCTAAAAGCTAATGTCAAAAGGAAAGTAAGAATGCATAGCAAAAGCTAAATTAATGAAAATAGGTATTGGCTGTATTTCATGCCCAGTTAGTGGCTGACAAGAGTGTTGAAAGACAATTGGTACAATCAATTTGACAGTACAAAAATAAAAAAATGTCAACTATATATGATTTATTATTATAATGTTAATTGATACTTGTGGTTCCATTTTAGTGTTCTTTGTTTATGAAAATGTGTTCGAATACGATAAACTACGCATCACAAAGACGGTGGAAATTGAATGAGTCACGAAAGCCTCCATTAATGGAAAAATTCATACATCAATCAGTCGAAAAAAAGAAAAAGTAATGAGGGTTGTTTACTAGTGCCTCCATTTGTATGGCTGAAGCAAAAAGGAGGAATTGAAATTAGATGTCCACACTGAAGTAAAATGGTCGTTCAAGTGTTAATTGGTGTAATAACTTGGTCCAATTAATGCTTTAGTAGGTGGGTTAATTGACCTAGAGCCCTACCGATTCCAGCAACATAAATAACCAAATAAATTTGTTTTTGGGTGGTCGATATTAATAGATGTGTGCCCTAGTTTGTTCATCTTACCTTTGACAAAAAAAAATAAAAAGAAAAAGGAGAACAATTCAGAACCAACACAAAGGTTGAAGATGGTCTCATATTTTTCGTTTGTAATCTCTACAATTTAAAATTTTATGATGTGCTTTTTATGCGCTTGTTGTAGATACCATGATGAGGCCCCGAACAAGGAATCAATGGAGCTTGGCAAGAATCAACATAGATCGGTGGCCGTTTGAGTACGATGAATGTCTAATCGACGCGGCTGCAACATATGCACAAGACGTTGAAACATTGGACAACGTCGAGGTGTATGACGAATGCCTCTATGCAATCAACATCACTATGCGCTTCTGGTTCTAATATAACTTCGATGAGGTTAAACCAAGAGTAGGATGGATTGGCTTAGGAACCGATACTTGTCTCTTAAGGAGTACATTGCACAAGACGTTGGAACGTTCGATGTTTGTACACAAAAGGTGACTGTGGACATGAGCATTTGGGGAGTGAATCGAAAGGTAATAAGCAAGTATTTTGTGATTTCATTCAACTAAAATTATGTGTTGGTGTTATTTTATGTTTGAACGCATACAAAACTGATTTACAAAACCATTCTGGACAAACAAAACTGTCACAGTACACAGCCCAACATTCATATGTATTGAAAATGTGTGATAGGATTTCACAGCTACGTATAGATTCCCTTTTGGGAATATTAAGTAGTAATATGAATTTGTAGTTTCATTTTTTGTCTCCTCAACTTCTATGTGGACAGATCTTGTTTTTTCAACTTTAGTATCTACAATGTAGTACAACCAAAATAATGTCTATATAAATTTTATACTATTTACGGGTTGAGCTATAATTTTGTAGTATCTCTAAAACATGTACTCACCGCAATTTTGCTACATTATATGGCTCCAATGATTTGAAGCTGAAACCGATCAACTATCAACATTATTGAAATTATGAACCAGGTAAGTATGTAAGATACAATATTTATAACAACAAAACATCATTATGAAAACCGGAGAAACGGCCAACATCTTTACCATTCACAAAGATCCAACAATTGGTCTACGTTACACATTACAGAATTGCTTCATATTACAGCCGTGTCTTCAACAACAGAAATAATACAAGGAAAACAACAGTAACTGAGATTACAATAAATCCAAAACGCACGTAAGAAATTGTGAATCGCTTTGCCTCACCATTACTGATCTCTAATTGATTCTCCAGATCTGGTATTCTCTCTAGCAACACACGAATCTGCGATGGTAGCTGGGCTTGTAGGGCATTAATTTTTTTTTTCCAGCCCATGAATGATACGTTTCGATCGCTCGCACGTTTTTGGATCATACCAATAGAAAGTTTGACAACCATTTACCTAAAACGTGAAATTCGTATTTTAAAATCCCACATGAAAGACAACATGTTGTAGAACACTGTATGATTTCGACTACCCAAATAGTTCAAGCAATTGAGAACATAGGCAAACGAATATTACGAATACCTTTCTAAACTGTGATATGGAAGCTCATCAATTGTATACGAGATCATAGTATCGAATTGAACATTAATCATACACAAAATGCATCAATATGTAGCTGAAAACAACTGACCCAAGTATGTTGTTTTGAATAACCTTAAAATTTCAGCAAGAACATGCATAATGAAAGTTTGGTCTTATGCAGGTCTTATCGAAACATTACACACAACTCCAAATGGGAAAAAGATCATTAAAAATTAACAACATGGAATCACCAAATTAATGGGTAAAGAGGATCTCGTGAAGGAACTTTAAAAATCCAAAGAAAATCAAATAAATGGTTAAAAGTACGAATAGTTTGTAAGAGAAGCTGGTTACCGCTGTCACATAGTTCTCGTTGCTGCCCATTGGAATCGAATCCCCCATTTCTATTGTTGTTCAAACTCCTTCGCGAAGTAGTGCTACCATAGCTCATGACGAGAAATTGTGACAAAACAGAATACAATGATCAAGATTTGGCTATAAAAAAAATTTGGATCGAGAAAATAGGGCTTCGAGAGAAAAGGGGTGCAACAGGTATTGAAGAAGGGTAGAGTGGATGGTAAAGAAAATGAAGAAGATGATGAATAAAAGAATATATTTTAAGGGCAATGCAGTAATTTTGAAAATACACCCACACAAAACCGTAAAATCTAGCAAATAAAAAAAATGACATTGTTAGGGAAAAGATTATTAGGGCCGGTCCTACACGTTATTGTGCCCTGGACAAAACCTGTCTGTTGTGCCCTTTTTTCTAATAAATAGAAAATATTATAGACTAAATTCCAAAAAAAAATGTATTTATATTAGAAACTATTAACTATATATTTAACCAAAAAAAAAAATCATTTTATATTTACAAAATAATATAATAAATGAAAAGTATCATTTAGTTGCTTAAAAAAAATATCTAACACGCGTTTTTGATATAACAGTTAAAACGGTTTGTTTGATGCTATACCCGGTGAAATACACCGGGTGTTTATTAACCATTGAAATTTTACCGGGTGTTTATTAACAATCGATCTCTACACAGTCACACGCACATCCATGCGTGTGCTTAGTGGGAAGTTATTTCAGCACATCAATGATTAATAAATACCCGGTATATCTCACCAGGTGTAGCATTTCAAAGACAAAGTTAAAACCGACACTTTGAGTATCTAAATATTAAATATTATGAACTAATAAATGTTCATTTCAGATCTGTACTTAGGAAAAAATGATGTTTTTATAATATATTATTGAACTTATAGTTTTTTTTTTTAAATAAGAGTTACAGTTAATCATGTTAGATCCTTTTTACAAAATAAAAAAATGAATTAAGAACATAAGAACGAAATATTAAAAGAAAAACATGTGTACATTCATATAAGAAAACTACATTCACTATAGAATTATGTAAAAAAATAAATAGAAAAAGACGCCAATAAAATATTTTTGTTATCATTTTTAAAGAAATGTTTTTTTCTTTGTCAGATTAACTGATTAAAGCCAATAAATTTTATGAGAGATAAATGTGCGTCCCTTTTGGGGAAAGACGTGGGGACCATTTTTGTTTGAAATAGCACGAAAGTGGAGAAAGAGATTTCATTTATATTATTATATTTTTATAAAAGTAAATAAATTGACGTACACATAGCAATAGCCCATAGTTAACTGGATCGAAAAATTGGCCCCTCGTACATCGTGAAAAATGGGTCCCTCGTAGATCGTGGGCTCTGGGCGGCTGCCCCGTTTGAACTGGGCCAGGGCCGGCCCTGGAGATTATTAGTTTCATCCCTATAACTTCAACCAAAAGAGGGATTAATTATTGTGATTTGTGAATAAGCAATTAGTCCTAGTATAAATTGCTGCTAAAATTTATAGATTGCCGTTAAATCAACAATCATCAATTATGGATTTATATATATATATATATATATATATATATATATATATATATATATATATATATATATATATATATATATATATATATATATATATATATATATAGATATAGAGCACATATACTAGCTAAATTGTCGCTAAAATTTATAATTGCAAGTAAATAAAATATAACTCCAAGCCCAAACTCGTTGAGACAAGAAAGTCGATTTTGAGGCTAAATCGTTAAATAACTCTGAGTCTAAACTTTGTGAGATATGAAAGCTGATTTAGAGACTAAATCATAAATATAACTCCGAGCCTGAAACTCGTTGAGTCAAGCCGTGGTAATAACCGTCAAAAACCAATTTAAAGGCCAAAGATATGAAAATAACTCTGACCCTGAAGCTCGTAGAGTCATTAGACGAGGTAAAACGCGTCAAGAGCCAACTTAGAGGCTATTAATCACAAGCCCAAATGTAAAGGGTTTTGGGTTATTTTGTACCCATGATATATATATATATATATATATATATATATATATATATATATATATATATATATATATATATATATATATATATATATATATATATATATATATATATATATAATATATATATATATATATATATATATATATATATATATATATATATATATATATATATATATATATATCGGTCAGTGTGATTCCCAAGATTGAGCTATTTTGAGTTTATCCATGCATAATCTCTCTTGGATAGCGTGATTCCCAAGATCGAGTTGTTTTTAGTATACTCACATGTACATATCTCCGTTAGATGATATATTCGTGAGGTCGAGCTGAAGTTTGATCACGCGTACATGAAAAACATAGACAAATATAACTATTGCTACTCTATAGTGCAACTACACACTCAATATTCAATAACAAAATATATTTCTGAAGTGTGACTTTGTGCAATACACAAGTTAAAACCATAGCAGGTTCCGCAGAGATAATAGATGCTCCGGGAACGCAACGATTGTATTGCCTATTGGTATCACTTTGCATATTGAAAATGCACTGATATCCGGTAAATTAAATAAGAATCTACTGAGTTTTAGAGACGTGAGACGCAATGAATATCATTTAGAGACACATATTGAAAATAACGTGGATTGTGTATGTGTCAAATCATATGTTATAGACAAAAGAATTGTTCATGAGAAGTTCGAAGCAACATCTTCTAGATTGTATTGTGTCCAAGTTCGAGTTTCTGAATCCTACGCAACTATGTCATGGAAACTTGTTATTCACGATATACACGAACTATGGCATAATCGACTGGGTCACCCATGCACGGGTATAATGGGTAAGATTGCACAACATACTAAAAGACATCCATTAAAAGATAAAAAACTCTTGATGTCCAATGAATATTTTTGTGAATCATGTTCACAATGAAAACTCGTTATAAAACCTTTACTTGAAAATGTCGGTTATGAATCCCCGTCATTTTCACAACGTATTCATGGTGATATTTGTGGACCAATACACCCTGCAGTTGAGCCATTTAGATATTTTATGGTTTTGGTGGACACATCATGTAGATGGTCCCACATATGCTTATTATCTACGCCAAATGTAGCATTTACGCGTTTGCTAGCACAAATTATTAAAATCCGAGCACATTAACCTAATCATCCCATAAAAATATAAGGATGGATAATACCAGAAAATTTACATCAAAACGAATTGATAAGTCTTGTGCCGCATTGAGAATAAATGTCGAGCACTTAGTATCATACGTTCACAGTCAAAATGGACTGACGAAATCTTTGATTAAAAACGTCCAAATAATTGATGGTACTTTGTTGATAAGATATAAACTCATTAGTGCAGCATGAGGCCATGCAGTATTGCATGCATTAACGCTGATTAAATTGCGCCCCGCTACTTATCATATGCATTCCCCAATGCAATTCGCATTAACTTTGAGCTCGATATTTCACACATATGCTGATTTGGTTGCATTGTGAAAGTGCCAATTCCTTATCCTTAGATGACTAAAATAGGTCCCCAACGCCAACGTGGCATATACATTGGGTTTGATTCACCGTTCATTATTAGGTTCTTGGAGCCAATGACGGGTGATTTATTTACCGCCTGACTTGTGGATTGTCACTTTGATGAGAAATTATTTCTACCGATTGGTAAGGATATTCAGAATATCCGTGATAATAATAAACAAAAATGAATCGAGAATCTCACTTGTTGTGGACAACATTTATCTCATCTAGACCCACGTACCGCTGAATGCGAAAATGAGATTCATAGAATCATTCATTTACAAAATATTGCCAATAAACTTCCTGATGTCACAAAATCTTATATTCCATGTCACTAGGCCAAAACTGCACTCTGGCGACGATTTTGTTTGCGACGATTCATGTTTCGTCGCAGTATTGCGACGTTATTGTACCCAAAACGTCGCAATCAGTATAAGATCCAATTTATCTTCAAACATATGCGACAATTCTCCGTAATCATCGCAATTGAACGACGGAAATTAAAAATCGTCGCAATAGTTAATAACAAAAAAATTACATACATCAGTTGCGACGATAATAATCAAAATGACGCAATAAATAATATTTCAACATTTATAAAATTAAATAAATGCGACGAAACTAGAAATACGTCGCAAGTTGCTCCGTAAAATTAATTTTTGACACGATTTCGACGAAACTAGATAATCATCGTAGAGAGAAGATTAAAATTTTATTTTATTAAGCATAAGTTTGCGACAATATCGACAGCAACGTCGCATATCTTTCCAATTAAAAAAGTCTTGTGTCGAAAATGAATACGTCGCATATTAAAATCAAAATTTTAGATAAATAAAAAATACGATTGCGACGAAACATAGAATCGTCGCACGAAATAGATTAAAATATTAATTTTGTAATTATATGTTTGCGACGATTCATAGAGTAACGTTGTATAAGTATTAAATTGACGAACTCATGCGTCGAAAATTAAAACGTCGCATCCGGTAATCAAAATTTTATATAAATTTGAAACACAATTGCAACGAATATAATCTAAAAGTTGCAATTAAATTTGGAAAATTACAATTTCGCGCTTTTTTTTAAGGCAAAAATCAAATTTCTTAAGAAAATCCGCCTTTTTGTGCGACGATTGAGAAAACGTCGCAATAATTTATTGTTTTTTTAATTAAATGCGAAGATATTTAGGTTAACGTGGCAAGTTTTTTTAGTTTTCCACCCTAAATTGCCGATTCTCCTCCAAATTGGTTTTCTTTGTCTCTGTCCTGTCTTTCCCTCTCAATGTATCCCCTTGACTGCTGCACAAATCCGGTGCCGGTGGCATCTCTTCGTCGCCCCTCCAGCGTCCGCTACCCATTCTCCCATCGAGCTTCAACGGCCCCTGATACGCAGCCGATTCCGGCAGTGTCACACTCTGCCTCCCTCTCCGTCGTCGAGCTTCAATTGCAGCCCACTCAGGCAGCGTCACATCCACAGCCCACACCGCCGTCGAGTTTCATAAGCCCTTATCCCGCAGCCCACTCCGGCAGCGTGATACTCTGCCGCCCACTCAGTCGTCGAGCTCCCGCCGCAGCCCATTGAGGCGGCGTCCCACTCCGTCGTCGAACTTCAGCAGTCCCTACCCCGCAGCCCAATTCGGCGGTATCTCTTCGTCGCCACACTCCGATGCCCACTCCGCTGTTAAGATTCAGCAGCCCCTATTCCGCCGCCCACATATATCTCTCCGCAATACGTTAGTGCTTTTCTCCATTCTTTTCCGGTAAATATCTCCATTAAGTGAATTGGGTTTGTTGTTGTTTGTTTTTTATTTGATTGAAGATGATTGTATCAGTATATGGTTGTGAATGTGATGTGAGTCTAATATTCTAAAAAAAACAATATTTTGAACAATCTGGGAGGCATAATCTCTTATACCTTGGCATGTGTCTTTAATTTTCATATATTTCAATCTCAAACAGTACACGGATTTTGACCTTCCTATTAGTTATTTAAGAAATTGCATCAAACTTTTTGCCGAGTTATCAGCTTAATATAGAGTTTTGTAAATATGTTAGTTGATTAGTTTTCATTAAGGATCAGTGGTGATATGTGGGCAGGAATTATGTGAGCAATTTCATTATATGTCTAATTTTGGGCGTAAAGGAAGGTAAATTGTACTTTTAATATTGGGATAATTAGCAATACCCCCCTCATCTAGGTAAATGAGTTAAGAAAAACCCCCCTCCCAAAAATAATTAGAGAAAACCCCCTTACCTAATATTCTACCCAAATATTATTTAATAATTCCCAAACCACCCTTTCTCACTCTTATCTCTTCTCTCTCTTTCTCTCTCTCTCTCTCCCCTCTTTCTCTCGCACACATAAAAACACACACACACACACACACACAAATTAGTGAGAAATCTCAACAGGAGAAAGCTCAACAGGAGAGTAAGGAGGATTCTGCCGCCGCCGCCGCCGCCGCCGTCGTCTCCGCGCACGCGTCAGCTGGAGTGAGATTTCGAGGACGTGGGATCGGAGCGCGTTGGGGCTGTCGCGCGTGACGATAATTGGGGGCTTGGGCTTGTTCTTGGATCCCGGAGGACGACCGCGCGGGCGGCGGTTGGCGGAGGGAGTACCCCCGGAGCTGGTGGTAGCGGCGGCGTCGTCGTCCTTGGAATTAGCAGACGGCTCGTGATGAATTTCAAGACGAGAAGAAGGCAACGGCGGCGGCCTCTGCTGCAAGTGGAGGTCCGTCGGTGGTGTGAGAAGCTGATGAACGTAGCGAGAAGAATTACCACCGCCGCCGGAGCCTTGCTGATGTTCGTAACCCGCCATTTCTATACATCAATCTCTCTCTCTCTCTCTCTCTCTCTCTCTCTCTCTCTAACTTTCTCTCTCTAGCAAATAGAAATGAAAACGAACACAGAAAATTAAAGTAGTAATAAAGAATGAATATAATCAGTTATATTCTCTATTCTGGTGTTGCTTTTGGGATTAAGTTAATTTAGGATTGGGATTAAATTAAATTAAATTAGTTTTCTTAATTGGTGGAGCTGAACATGCTCAAAATATGACGGGTTCGGCCATGGCAGAAGCTCTGGGTGGTGTGGGGACGATGTGGAGGCCGATTTTGGGTTTATTTGTGGCTGAAACCTTAATCGACTATGTACATGTTCATAGTCGATTAAGCTAATCGACTATGTTCTGGTATTCGATTAAGGTTGATCGACTCCAGTTTTTTTTATTTTTTTTGGATTTCTTGTTTATTGTTTCAATTGTATAAATCATTTATAACGTTTGTATATTTTTTTTTCTTTCTAAAATATAGTTGATTTTGCATTTTTTCGCAGTTGTAATTTGTTATGTTTAGTAGCAGATTCTTAATCGACTATGCTTCATCATAGTCGATTAATACACCTGATATAGAAAAAAAAAATTAAAAAAACAAAAAAAAAATTAAATAATTAAATAATTTCCTTAATCGACTATGAAGCATAGTCGATTAAGGCTTAATCGACTATGCTTCATAGTCGATTAAGAAAAAAAACGGAAAAAAAAAAAAAAAAAAAAAAAAAAATTGCTGAGCGTGACCCAGTGATGATGTGGCGGGTGGGGACAAAGCTGGAAAGCATAATGGCTGAAAATGGGTGTGGACTTTTCTCAAATGGACTAAAATATTTTGGACCTCCCTCAATTAAAAAAAATAATGAGGGGGTTTTCTCAAAGAGCCCCTTTAATATTAACTGAGGATATTTGTATATGTAGAAGTCTATTAATGTGCTCTATGTTCACAGTCCAAATTTAGTAAACGTAAGGATTCACGAAAGGCAGCTGCAACAGACCATCATTGGGGTCGAACTAGTATCAATAGTTGGTCCTATAAACATGTAAGTGATTGTAACTATGAGTTTTATTTCTTTAAGATTTAAAATGTCTAATTACTTTGTAATTTATTATTACAATTTAACAAATTTAGTCAAACTCGTACAGTGGTTGATAAATATAAGAAATCCTATATGGGCATTGATTCATTACAAGCAATGGGGTCATCCACTAATGAAAGATGATATGGAAGAACTGTTTACTGGGACAGCTACTCCCGACCAACTTGCTATTTCTGTAAGCACAATACTTTTAATACTTCAATTTTAGTATCTCAATTGTCCATGTTTGCTCTTATTGTTGAATGTTAAGTTGGGATTTATTTCATATTTATGTATCTATGGCGTAGTTCCGATCTATTACTTGATTATACATTGATATGTTGATATGCAAGCTAAGTTTTGATATGTTGAATTAGTAGTTGATATATATGGATTTATGTATTTTTTGGATATGTTGGTTATTGTATATTGATATGGGTATTTTTTTTGTATGTTTGTATTTTAGTCGTTATGCTGCCGAAATTTGGGTTTAACTTGTGCACTTAAGTTGTTTAGGCTGAATTGGAGAAAGTTTACGAAGAGTGTAGACTTGGTGGAAGTGACGAAAGTACGGCCAACTCATTAGCTTATGAAAGAGTGTTGGGAAAGTCTAAAGGAGTTGGGATTAAACGCGTGAGCGCAAAACAAGGATTAATTCTTGTTTATGTCTTACTTGGATTCGTGTTTGTGTGCGACTTTAATTTTTTTTTTTCTTATGTAGGACTTTATTTTGAGTTTATGTATTTTTTGAATTCATATTTGTGTGTTACCTTAATATTTACTTTTAATGTAAGACATAAATTTTAATGTGTTTTGATATTTGATGTAATAGGTAATTTTATTTATCGCAATTGATGTACATATTTAATTTTTTATTAGGAAAAAAAAAATCTCATTTAAGAAAAAAAAATAGCAGTTGCAGTTGCGACTAAAAATTGAAATCGTCGCAAAAGAAAAAATATTTATTTTGGGACCAAATATATTTCGACGCAATAGCTACAGATATGCGACGAATTATGGATCCACTATCGTCGCAAATTGACTTGAGTGTATCCACGAAATCAAATATTTTGATGCAAAAACATCTAAATTATTTGCGACGATTATGACTTTAAAGTCGCAATATATTGCGACGAAAAGAGTATGTATCGTCGCAATAGAAAATAAAATGAATATTCTAGGAAAATCTAAATATTGCGACGATTTAACCGTTTCGTCGCATACGGAGCAACGGAAAACAATTTCGTCGCAGTATTTGCGACGAGACACAGAGCAACGATTTTGGACCATCATTGCGACGAATGTTTTGCGTCGCAAACATGCAATTTTCGTCGCAACTGAGTCATTTTCGTCGCAATTTTTCGTGTTTTGGCCTAGTGCGTGTGATTATTCCAGCTAGGATCGTTGTTCCTGAAGAACACGCGAAAACGAATGATGATCCCCCACGACAAAAACGGGGTAGACCTATTAGATTAAATGACGTAGCTCTTAGAAAAAAAAGGGGAAAATCGAAGTGGTTTCTAGTGAGAATGCTTTAGATGAATTTGTTGAGTTTGATATCGAAAAAGCGACATCCTATCCTGGGAATACCGAGAATCCCATACGTTATTACAATAAAATATGGGATAGAAATGAGATAATCATCGATTATATTTTTGCATTCTAGGCTACACAAGAAACTATGTACGATGATTATGATAGTGAACCATGTTCCATAATGGAATGCCGCCAAAGAAATGATTGGCCTAAATTGAATGAAGCAATAAAATCTGAATTGACTTCAATAGAAAAACGAAAAGTATTCGGGCAAATTGTTCAAACTCCGAATAATGTAATGTATGTTGGGTATAAATGGGTCTTTGTCCGTAAGAGAAATGAGAACAATGAAATTGTAAGATATAAAACCAACCCTCATTAGGAGAGTTGGTACCTAGCCTTTACCAATAGGGTAATGGTCTAGGGTTCGAGTCCCCCCCTCCCCTACTTCCCCTTGTAATGGACTTGAATTTACTCAAAAAAAAAAAAAAAAAATTGTAAGATATAAAGCCCGCCTTGTTCCTCAAGGTTTCTCCCAACGATTTGGGATTGATTATGATGAGATGTATTCACATGTTATGGATACCATCACTTTCCGTTTTCTTATAAATATGTTCGTCCAAGAGGGAATGGGCTTGCGTCTAATGGACGTTGTAATGACCTATCTATATGGTTCACTTGATTCCGATATTTATATGAAAATTACCAGTGGAATTAAAATGTCAAACTCTAGTGCTCCTCGTGAGCTATACTCAATCAAATTACAAAGATCATTGTATGGTCTAAAGCAATCCGGTCCCATGTGGTATCATAGATTTAGTGAATACGTTATGAGGGAAGGTTATAAAAGTGATCTCATTTGCCCATGCGTTTTTATTTAAAGACCAGAAACTGGATTTGCTATTATTATAGTTTATGTAGATGACATGAACTTCATTGGCATTATTGAAGAGTTAGCCAATGTTGCTGAATATCTAAAGAATCTGAGGTCAAGGACCTTGGAAAAACTAAACTTTGTCTGGGTATTGAGCTTGAGCATACAAATAACGGCATACTTATACACCAATCTGCATATACTAAACGATTGCTCAGAAAATTTAATATGAAAAATTCTAATTCATTGAGCACCCCTGTGCAATTTAGATTTTCAAAAGGATCCGTTCCGACATAAAGAATTTAATGAAGAGATACTTGGCCCAGAAGTGTCGTACCTAAATGCTATCGGAGCGTTAATGTTTTTAGCACAATGCACTCGACCATATATCGCTTTTGCGATAAATATGCTTCCACGATACAGTTCTGAGCCTACGCGGAGATACCAGAATGGTGTTAAACATATTTTTCAATATCTCTGTGGTACTGCAGATTTGTGACTATTTTATTCAAAAAATACAACTAACCAAAAGTTAGATGGTTATGCCGATGCGGGATATAAATCTGATCCCCACATACCTCGGTCACAAACTGGATATTTGTTTTGTTATAATGGTGCAGGTATATCTTGGCGATCTACCAAACAGACATTGGTGGCTATCTCCTCAAATCATTCTAAAATAATAGTCCTTTATAAGGCAGGCAATAATGTGTTTGGCTATGATCGGTTATTTCGCATATACGAAACCCATGCCAATTATATACAGTTAAAGACACGCCTACTGTCATTTACGAAGACAATGCTGCATGTATAGCACAAACAATATGCGTGTATATAAAGAGTGATAGGACCAAACATATATCACCAAAGTTATTCCATACACATAAGCTTCAGAATAATGGAGAGATCGATGTTCAACAAATTCGCTCATGTGACAAAAACAAACAAAAATTGCAAACGAAAAATCGAATCCCAAATAACAAATAGTTGGGTAAAAGCAAAAAGCACCAAGCAAATCCCAAACACAAAACGAATCAAATCCCAAACACCATACATGAATCACAAAACATCGAATCTCAAACCCCAGATGAATCGAGTTTGCAACAACAACCCCAATACAAACAAAAAGTGCAAACAAAAGTCGAATTACCCAAACTACAAACGGTGGAGAATGGTTTGGTAAAGAAGATTTGGTGGAGAATTACCCAAACTACAAAAATTGCAAACAAACAATCGAAAATTGCTACAACGTTTGGTGGAATGGCGGTTTACATTGTTTGATAAAAAAAGATTTGGTAAAGAAGATTTGGATTTATGAAATAGGTGGGAATGAGGCAGTACTTGCCGTAATTGTTTGGGAGAAAGTTTTGAGGTTATTAATATATATATTTTAATTTCCATTATTATTAGGGGCTACGATTGACAAATCCAAATTACTATATATACTGAAAATTGGAATTTATAAATTTGATTTATACTACTAGAAGCTATTATTTTACGACCTATAGCAAAATGCCTTAAAACCTAAAACCCAGTTTAGGGTCGTTAAAACTTAAAACCCACATTCAAGGTGATATTCGCTCTTTAATATTACAACATAAGACGAATAATACTACTCGACACTATTAATCAAATATTCCATCATTCTCACCACACAAGCGATAGCTTTTATTATCATGCAAGAACAGCAAACTGGTAAGCATGACCTATATTCTCTACTCACAAATATTAATCAACTATATATATTTATATATATATATATATATATATATATATATATATATATATATATATATATATATATATATAGACACACACACACACGATCATGTTTAAATATTTATTATTCATTGTTTAAAGTTTTTGGTGGCCGGATTAGGAACAGATGTATCGAAAAAGGAGGAGGACCTGTGGAAGTGCATAAAAGTAACCTTATGGAAACTATTTCAGGCTAATTTATGTGGTGTCATCCTATACTTGTTCATACTCAAGTTTATAAGAGATGTGTTTGTTCATTCACACAGCCACTTCTCCAGATTAGACGTCACTCTTCGTTCCATCTTTTCGATAATTCTCTTAATCATATTTCTTTTCTTGATTATTTCTACAATTTTGGATATTCCAAAGATTTATAATCGTATTACTTGTAGAGAGGTGACGATAATTGAGTCATATAAGTATGTTTTAGAGGCTCAGGACAAAGTGTAACTCATCTTCATCATTATTTCATGAAGTATGGGTTTATTTATTTAATCTAATTCGAATTTGAATATTGTTGAAATCTGTGTATATTATTGCGGGGGTTGTTTATAATAGTTACCATGCATGAAATTGGTTTGATTTGGACTAAGATTTTGGTCTATATTTAGCCTTTTTAGTAAGGCAAAATAATCTCTTCCGTATAACGACATTATAATTAAATATTCAGTAAGCAAATAAAAAGAAAAACAATTTCCTTCTTATGTTCTTAGATTCAGTGGATCTAATATCAACTATCGACTTATAAGAAAATTAATTCCCACGATCATTATAGATGTAAAAAATTTTATAAAAAAAGACTCTTGATATAACACTTCAATACTTCTTTGAATAGGAGAGCTCCAAACTATTTTTCACAATTTGAGAAATAACCCACTCATAATTTCAGTCGGATATTTTATAAATTATGCCCGTGGCACCTCATCAACAACAATCACCTAGTATGCGGCTCCCTCATCAGCCGTTTTCTTCTTCTTTTTTCAAATTGTCTTTTAATTGTTTTTTACGTTTTCTTTATTTATTTATTCGTTTTTTAACTTCTTTTTTCCTATCAGGGATATTAATTGACTATGAAGCATATTAATCGACTATGATGAAGCATAGTCGATTAAAGAACTGACTACTAAAAATAAAAAAAACACAACTACATACAAACGAAAATCAACATTTTTTTACAAAGCAAATAACATACATAAATTGTATGATTTATACTAATCGGAATCAATACACAAAAGTCCAAAAACGAATTAAAAAAATGAAATCGAGTAACCTTGATCGACTACAAAAACTGTCGATTAACATTTTAATCGACTATCAGGACATAATCAATTAACTTAATCGACTATGATGAAGAATAGTCCATTACGGGTCTAGCCGAGCGAATTTCTCTACCCGCGTCGTCATCCGCTCGATCCACCAAAAAACCCTAGATCTGCCTCCCCGTCGTCACCACACCGCCGACACACCACACCATCACCACCCCCACTTCGATATTCTAACGATTTTTTATTACGAATCAAGTAAATCACAACCCGCACCACCAACCAAAGCAGAACCACCACCCATCAAAATCTGATTTCGGCAACAAATCGACGGAAAAATCATCTTCCTCGCACTCGTTCCGCCAACATGCATCGAAAAAGCTATCTCCAAGAGAAGGAGAAGGAGGAGCGTCGTTCTAGCGGCGCCGAAAATTCTTGTTCTTCGCCTCCGGATCGGGAAAAAAAAAATCAGAGATTTTGGGTGGGAAATAGAAAGGAGAAAAAAATATTAGAGAAGAAGACAGTGGAGATTTTGGGTGACAAATGTTTTTCGATATAATAACTATTATAGTATTTAGCCTCATCAATTTCCAAAAAAATATTATGAGGGAAATATTTATATTTAATGAATGAAATCCAAAGGGAGTTAGATTCCTTTAGCAATCTCCATGCATCCCAGTTTCATGATGGATGCTCGATTAGAATATCAAGATCTCTAATACCAATGTCCCCACGTATATAATTTACATATGGTCTGCCAGTTCTATAAAACTTTTCATGTGACTAAAAAAAATTAAAAAGAAAAAAGAATTGAAGAACTTAATCGGTCTCTAGTAGGTACACTTGATAAGTTATTACCGGTGGGGGGTGTGGAGTACATTAATGGATTCAGGTTCAAGGTCAATTGAAAATTTGATGAGCACTGACTTTTCAATCGAAAATGGATTTGATTTAATTATGACCGAAGAACATGAAAATCACGTGTACAAAGAACCACATTAGCATATTGATAAAAAAAATTAATGCGGATATTAATCAACATAATGATTTTCATGAAAATTGTGAAATGGGCCTTTACACATTTGTGATCTATGAAATTGGGATACCACTGATCACAACTTGAGAAAAAAAATTACCCTTTTGTGTTTTAAGTTTATCGATTCAAATGTCGATTTTCTATAATTTATTGCGTTTAATATGGAATTTTTACGATTTTATCGGCTTTTCATGATCAAAACTCATCTTATATTTTATCTTAGAAATATTTCGAAATTCTTTTGAAATAAAATAAAATAACAAAAAAAATTCAAAATGAAATTAAATAAAAAATATTACAATAGAGATATAAATTTCAATTAACATAATTCAAATAGTATTTCCTTATAAAAGAATATCAAAATAACCGTTTAAGCAGTATGACATAGTATTTCCTCATAAGGAAAAATATCAAAACATCTCGTATCATCTAACTATTTTAGTTTTTTTATGTTTCTTGTTGTTTATAGGATTGAGAACATAAGACAAGGCAATAATTCGGATTATGGGACGCAACAACTCTATAACAAATTCCTCATTCATTGTATCTTCACCGAGTTGTCTGGGTGCAATTTAGTATAGGTTATCTAGCTTCAGATTAATGATGTTAAATGAGGATTTAGTTGTCTTGTCGAACTAATAAATTTCACCTTATTTAGTACTTCCAGGAAATACTAAACCTATGTACAAATAAGGGTGGTTATAAAGTAAAGCAAATTTTACAACTTGCAGATTTTACCGTTATTTTTTACCTTTTTCTTACCAAACTCTCTCAATTTCTCACAAAATCTAAAACACAACATTCAACACAAAAAATTCTAATATTCAACTATATATTTTGGGGATGGATCCAAACGATAACCTAGCGGAGATAACATTTTCGGTTTTTTTTTCGAATCTTCATATGTTCGTGTAGTATTACACGAACACATGAAATAATTTTTCTTCTCCTGAGCTCGCTTGCTTTCACACAAAGACACTTGTTCCTATTTGCGTGAATTCACGCGAACTCTTACAAGGTGCTCGCGTGAAATCACGCGAACCCTTAATTATTTTTTTAAATATTTTAGTTTAATAATTTTTAATTATATTTATTGCGTTCAAAAGCTTATGGAGTTACTTCTTGCGTATGAATGGTCAACGGGTCAACTAATAAATAAACGAAAGAGTGGGGTCTTCGTTGGCGACGGAGCGGCTGCCAACACGGCTAGGATCGACTCTCTTACAGGGATTCCTAATCCCTCCTTACTGCTTCTGTATTTGGGAGTGTCAATTTATGTGTGTCGTCCTAAAGCAAAATTCGATGAATATTTATGTTCCTAAATCGGTGATCTCTCGTGTGGAGCAGCTCATGTCTTTTTTCCTATGGAGCTCGAAAGGTGAATGCCGATTTCATTGAGTTAGATGGGCTAAGGTTTGTCGCCCTATTATTATAAGGTTTTCGAAGCTTGGATCAGGTTATGCGTTGCTTGCATGGTAAGTTAAGTGGGTTGGTCATGCAAAACCATTCATTATGGGCGGTATATGCTCGAGCGAAATACTTTCGGCATCGTCAATATATACGGTGAAGTCCACCTGAACATCCTTATGGAAATCCATTCAAATACACGATGCTACACTTTCCGAAGTTTCGAGGTGGATTATTGGCGGCGGTAACGTGAGTTTTAAGACGGAAAATTGGCTTGGAGCAATTTTACAAGGCTCAATTCATTGGGATCCCACACTCCGACTGAACGAAACCTTTTCTTCAAATTCACCGATTTGCTTGCTTTTATTCCTTTCGATTTACACACTAAAATTCATACAGTGGTGCTTCAGCCCGAAATGGAGGATAGGTTAATTTTCACTCTTACGGATACATGAACCTTTTCTTCAAAAGAATATTTGGACCATCTACGAGACGTTAATATATCGGTCATGTGGGCAGCTCGTATATGGCGTAGGTTTATTCCATAAAACGTGGCTGCCTTTATGTGGAAGCTTATCCACATATATAGCGATTCCGGTAGATGATGTCATTCTCTCTAAAGGAATTCAAGTTGTATCTCGTTGTCACTGCTGTTCTAGGCCTGCGGAGGAGACAATTGAGCATCTTTTACTTCAATCCAACTGCGCGCGTAAGGTTTGGCAATATGTTGTGGGAGTATTTCGCCTTCCTTTTCATTATTTATCCGTCACCCAAACCATCTATGTGTGTTCTACTCTAGTGACCAACGACTCTCAATACTCAGCGATTCGTACGGGGATTTGCATGTTCGTGTTCCATGAGTTAATGAAGGCACGATGTGGGGCTGTATTTGGCGATTGTAGCATGCAACCTACGAGTATTATTCATCGGGTCAAGTCTCTTCTTCGATCGGCTACAGTTGGCTTCAGTTGGCTTTAGATATCACATAGTGTCGGACAATTGGGACCATACTGAGTTTTAGCACGGATAGTGCCCAAAACCGATCCATGTAGTCTAGTAAATTGTCTAGCTCCCCGGGTACAACTACTGCGCACCTCGACTCCTCGTCGAGACAATACTCCTCCCACCCATACAAGAACCGCTTGGAGAAGGAGACAAATGATGCACTACTAGAAAATTGCCATTTAGCAACGGAACAATCTGTCGCGAATTGGCCAAAATCTGTCGCTATTGAGTATTTAGCAACGAAAATGGTCCGTTGCTGAATAAATCGCTAAAAGGCGCGTCGCTAAAATTTGCTACGACTATATATTATCCGTTGCTACATTTAGAAACTGAATAATCCGTCAATAATGACAAACAATGACGTCGCTAAATCCGATCCACAAACGCAATATATTGCGTCGCTAAATCCATTTATCCGTCGCTAGTTGAAACAAATTTTCTTATTAGAAAGAGATGTATCCTTTACTAAATCCGTTACAAAACTCTGTCAAACGAATAAAAAAAATATTTTTTAAATACACCAATACCATATATATGGTATTGATGTATTTAAAAAATATATAAATATATATTTTAATATAAATTGAACATAAACAAATTCAACGAACACTATATTAAATTTTCGTTAAAATTGTAGTAACATATAAAAAATAGAACACATAGTCAAAACTAGTAATTGCAATCCTATTCTTCATTTACATCTTCTCTCTTCATCTATTCTTCATTCTTACATCTTCATTTCCTTTTCCATCAACTTGTATATCTCAGACGTGTCATCTAAATAGTACCAGCGTCTTATATTTAGCCTGCTATAATAGAAAAATGTAGTAGTAAATATATACATCCACAAAATTCAAATCTTATAAAATGAATGAGTTGACAAAGATGAATATTATTTCTAAAAGTTAAAAAGAAATGTCACTTATGCTCCTAAAATTATGCAAATCAATTTTACTAGCAGAATACATAAGAACAAAGATGGAGTCACTTAGGAGAAACCACAAACAAAAAATAAAATTGAAGTGCTAATGCATGTAGTTTTTTAAGATATACCTGAAGTATCTTCTTAACACAAGTAGGATGCATGCCAAGATACAATCAATGTTAAAAAAATGGAAAAGGGAAAAACGTATAAAAAATTTAATTATGGACCAGCCAGAATTCATACCACATAATAAACTAAAAAAATGTAATGCATTGCATTTTACCTTTCTGCACTTTTCTAGTCCAAGCATTTATCCCGCAAACCACCAGTTCTTCCTTGTTATGATACTTGGATTTCTTTGAAACGTAACTTCAAGGTTGAAGAAGAGAGAAGACGTTAATTAATGGTCATTAATAAAATCAGCAATTCAGTCAATATGTGCAACCAACTAACTAGTTTATTTGCTACTGTGCAACCTAAAAATGCGTGGGTGAAATATTAATATGCTACAACAGCCCATTTACAGTCTAAAAATGAGCAAATTAACAAATCAAGCACAAAGTTCTTACATTGAATCTGGAAGTTCTCAGCAATTAGACTTTGATCTCCATCAAACATTTGGTACCTACCCATGAGCAATTAAACTGGATCTTAGAATTTATTCGGCACAAAAATAAGAAATTAAATAGTAAATGTATTTAAAATTATCTATTGAATCAATTCACTGGTACCTGTACATATGAAGGCTGTTAGAGAAATCACTGAAAATTCCTCTCCATAAGTTCTTTTTCACATATGTGCCCTGCTTCTTTCCCTTCCTCTGCCTCTGCCTTATCCGATAGAACCGACACGGCCTCGTCTCGCGGATTCGTGATAATAAATATAACCCATTATCTCGACAAATTGGATTTTTTTTTTCTTCTCAATTTCGTTTGAGCCAATACTCGAGAGAGAAAGTTTTGTTTGATTGCAAATGAATGGTTAAGAATCGATGGCAGTGGAGTTGAAAATGCAAGGCGGCGCCAGATCTAGGTATTTGAGGGCGAGAGAAATATTGAGTGGAGAAGGTTAGGGTTAATTGGGGTCTTCATTAAGTAATTAAGAGGGAAATGAAAAATAAAATACGCAAAAGAAACAGGATAATAGGGAAATAAAAAGGTTTAGTATATATTTAATAAGTTTATTTTATATTTCATTGAAGATTAATTATTAAACAAAGATTACTGCTATATAAATCTTACTATCAAACCGTAAATAGTTTATGATAGAATTGATGATGTAAATTTGAAACTATTATTTAATTTGTTAATATTTTTATCCATGAATATATAATTAGAAACGGAGGATCTTATGTCGCAATGTTACGTTGCAAATTATTTATGACAGCAACGGATCTCCTATCCGTCGCTAACGTTTGTCACTGCGATTAAAATTTAAGAGTAAAGGGACGTTCTTGTCTTCCTTCGCTAATTATGTCGCTAAACATTCATTTTAGCAACGAATTAGTTGTCCGTCTCTAATGTCCGTTGCTAAATGGCAATTTTCTAGTAGTGATGAGACTTACTGGGGTTGAAGTTTCTCTGGCATAGCTACGGACATGTAAGGTCGTGCTGGAATAAACTGGACCCGACCGAACTACCTCAAGACTTTGTCAGGACGATATGGCTCTAAGTCGGGCATGCAGCACAACATCCCCACTGAACCACGCCGAGTCGGAAATCGAGAACCGGCCGCGGAAACTCGCATACAGATCCCATATTGTGATATCCCTTTCTTATTATACATAATTAGTATTTTAGAATAAGCTAGCGGAAGTCTTTTAGAAAAATAATTAGTATAAAATGGGCGTTTTAGAATCACCTTCTACGGAGAGAAATTTGTGTAGAAAATCAAAGAAAAAGTGTCCGCGCCTCACTTTCCGACATACACTTGACCGATTTTCAGAAAAAAAAACATGCATGACTAGTATTTTAATTACAAAGAAAAAAGTGAGAAACTTCGGACCTATAAGGTAGATCAATTTTAAAAATTTATTGCTCTTAAATAATTAGTGCAAAGAACTTAAAATATTTACCACATACTCAAATATGAGTATAGATCACTCCTTTAAAATAGTTTTCAAAGATATGCAGCCATTTAGGAGGAATAATTAAAATGGTGCAACCGTAAAATTTTAATATCTAGAACACACGAGGGAGATTTTAAAATGCTTTATAAATTCCTTATTGTTTCAAATACTACAAAATTTTATTGCAAAACTAGAAAGTGACTTCGCAATCTATTCAAAGTAGAAATAATATATTTGAGTAAGAAAAACTTCAGATTTGAATGCAAATACTGTAGTGACTCTGTTTTAGTGCAGTTGTATAAAATAATTCGTAGTTAATTCGTGACTAGTCCAAATATTCCAAATAATCATAACTGAGAGACATACGGTCCTGTAAAGTTTCATACGAATCCAGACATAATGAATATTTAAAAAGTATTTTCAAACAACAAGATGGATCACAATATAATAACTGCCGGCGCTTCCTCCACCTTCGCCGCGGCGCCTCGTAAACCTCACGACGCATTAACCGTGCATCTGACTTCTCTGGCGCAAGATCCAGGAGGCATTCAAAGGTGTGGGTGGAACGATAGCACGAGAGGTAACATTAACGCGAGAGAGGACTGTTGGAAATTTTGAGTATTTGACTCAAATTTTGTTGAATATTTAAGTGGTTTAATTTAAATTCTCAAAATTAATTTTTGATGAATGATAAATTAATGGATCATTTACAATATTTAAGTGTGGAAAATAATAAAGTAAAATACCACCATTGAAAAAGATGGAGGTGTTTAAGCACCTATTAAATTGAATAGGTGTGTGATTAATGGGAAAAGGTGTGATACCTTTTCATGAAATTATTTTCCTAAGAGTTGTGACTTGTGGTCATAACCTTGATAATCTATAAATAGATTCCAAAATCCACCATTTGATTAATTCATTTTTGACATGGAATTCAATACATTAATTGAATTCAATTCTCATCATAGCATCTCATTGCATATTGTTGCATTATCAAGTCCTTTTCTTCGTGTCTTATAAAGTCCTAAACGTCGTTTCGTTCGCCGTGTTCCAATAATTGGTGTGCTACTTTGTTGGAACTGAAATAGTCGTTGTATCTTGGGAGACGATTGCCGTAAACCGAGAGCACTGCACGGGGCAAGTTTGTCTTAAGGAGAAAGAACCGAGTTCTTGCCTCGACTAGATTTTTCTTGTCAAACTTCTGTCCAAATTTTGTTCGTTCCCATTTCGAAATTACACACACCCAACAATTAACAATCTTAAGACAAATTTTTTAGTTGTATTTTCGAGATGGAGAAGAAGATATTCTGCCCAAAATCTAAGAAGTTACGAAATCAAATTGGAGGAAAATATCATTTTTTGACAGAACACAACGTCTATGTTCTAGCCCATTTTTGAAGGTGATACAGTCAGAATCTGTGGAAGCACTATTTCACAAAAGTTGAAGAAAATCAAGTGTTCTTTTCAGAACATATTAAATCATCCCAATCGGAGTTCATAAGAAGAAGTTATGATGAAAATACGAAAGGGTGTCAGAACTGCCAACACACCTTTTCATGAATAATGCAACCGTTCGTGAAGCGATGCAACCCCAGCATACCAACACGTCTCTAACACTTTATGGTGCACAAAATTTTGGTGAAAGAAGACCTAATCGAAGAATAATGATGGAATCACACCCGAAATATGATGAGGTTTATATTATTCTCAATTCTTGAATATTGCTTAATATTTTCATGGTTCCATTGTAGGTGCAATCTTGTACAGCACACATACTTCGACTTGGAGGCTTAATTTGATCATGATTAAATACGAATCTAGAAAATCGTGAAAGACGAAAGTTGTAGGAAATTTCGTTGGCTATTCGGATTATATTGAATCAAAAACATCGGACATCGGATACTAAAGATATGATTAAGTTTTTCCGCTTTGCCAAAACTGCCGATGCATTCCTTATGCGAGAATTTCAAATTCGTCCCAGAAGTTTGAAACGCCACGTTTATAATTATTTCGGGTACGCCTTTTTATTTATAAAAATGTATCTCATGCAATTAAGTGATAATATTATTAATAATATGGTATTATATGAGATAGAAACATGATTATGTTGCATGATATAGTTATGGCGTAATAACATTATTTATGAGAGCATGATAAACCTTGAATGTTTGAAGCATGTATAGATACTTTGAATGTTATTTCGATATGTTGAGATGCTTGGACTACTCTTGATATATGCATTAGATTTTGCTGAAATTCGTATGCATAATTTAAATTAAATTAGTGCATAATATTATGAGGTGTAGTATTGTCGCATACTTGAAATAACATATAATAATATTTTTATGATATTATATTATTTATATGATGTCTATGTCAATGAGTACATAGAATTAGAAGCATATAATATATGTCAGTTGAAGCATAATTTTATGAATTGAAAATTATGTTGTAGTACGTGATTAAACGTGATTAAATTATATGGATATTTATGCTATTATGTAAATGATTTTCAGCATGCATAATGATATTTAATTGGATAATAGTTTATTGAATGTACGAATAAATTATTTATTCCATGTTAATTTTGAAATGCTTATTTACATATAAGTATTTTGTATGCATATATTATATGATGCATGTGAATATTTGGAATTATTTAATTATAATTATGTGCATATATGTATGTTTATGAGCTCATGATTAGTTCCAAATGTTATGTTATATCATAAATAATTCATGCTATTTGTGATATTATTATGTTTAAACTCAATATTTATTATATTGAAATCAAGTTGTTGCACTTTTATCTTTAAAATGATAATTTCGTATGTGTGTGCAATTAGAGGCATGTAATATTTGAAATTGATATACAATCGAAACTCTAGAAGCTAAATTTCTAAATGAATATTTGAGCAGTTGTTATCTAAAAGAACATCGAAGATGATCGATCTATTGGATTGTCTTAACTTTTGGATATTGTATTCATAAGACATAAGTATACCTTATGAATGAATTTGATGGTGTTGAACATCTGATCCATTTGTAAACAACAATGGTTGTTTTTTCTTGCGGAAAATGTCAAACAATCTCTATACGAGATATTATTGTGGCCAATTGCACCGTTGGATCAATATTTCTATATTGTGAACGGTAGGAGTTTCTAAACTCTAGATTTGAATTGTGTACAAACTGTCACAATTTGATAAGAACTTTCTTGATTTGAGTATCTTGAGAAGTTTCTTATAGTGTGTTCTATTAAGACAAAATAAACACACATTGGTGATTTAAAAGATTGTACAATTTATGAGAAAAGTATTTGTTACTTTTGTGGTACTTATACCAAAATTTTATTATGCATCTTTGTTAAGTAACAAAGACGAGACCTTAGAAGCATTTAAATGAGAATGATCATGGTATATGAATAAAAATTGTTATTCAAAGTGATTGACGTGGATGATATGGAGTATTTTTTGACAAGTTTTGTACTTATCAAATCTCTAGTCCTTATCAACCACAGTTGAAAGTATTGAGAAATGAAATACTCGAACTGTTAATGAGTAAGAAAGCCATGTTGATAATTCTAGAGTAAGCTAGAATTTGTGGGGGAGATTATGGCTCACCACTTTCTCATTATTTTACCACATAAAGGTTTTGGACCATAGAAATGTGGGGGTGTTTTGACTAAGGTAAATGTACCAAAAGAGCCTTAAAATGTTGAAATGCATATTTATTGAATATGCGAAGTACGAAAGTGCTCAAGATAGTCATTCTTGATGCAAATAAATGTACGATCCTTGAAATTAAATGTGTTTGAAAAATTGGATTTTGACCCAAGTTTGACAAACAATTTAAGTGGATTCCATTTGATAAGATATGGAATAAAAATCTACATTTTGACTAGATAAATCTAGTATGTTTAATTTCTCAAACACGACTTGAGGTGAATGAGAGATTAATGTATAGGGAGGTGAAAAGCCACCATCCCACATTGACAATGAGCTACACTTAAAGCATTTTATTAAGTGTAAATGGTTAGCTAAAGATATATCTCTCTATGAGATAAAGTGGTAATTTATAAAGTGATAAATAACCAAACGCTCAATAAAAGAGAGCTACGAAATCAACATTTTAATTTTGGTTTTCTAATTTATGAGTTAGAAAATGAACCTCGAGCAACTAATGAAGTGTTGTGCAATTGGAGGTTAATTGTCTTTGAGACAAATGAAAAATTAGTGAAACTCGTATCGTATGAACTTAAATAAGTTCTAAAGCAATTGCATCACATTTGATAAGAATTTGTTATCAAATATTTTTAAACTTGGCGAGTTTGAAAAGTACGTGTACACATTAGAGTACATGTTTATGAGTAAATGACATGTTAATCATGGTACTATCATGAAAACTAATGAAATATTAGTAAAATATTTCAATGTGGAAAATATTGTCATATTGATGCAATCCTATAGAGATTTAAATCACTAAGGATTTGATGAATTATTGGAGTCTCAGTATGTTGAGACAATGCTAGTCATATTGAATTCATCAATATAAGACTATAAAGAATAGTGGTGAACAATGGTTCAACTAAAATATTCTTGAAGAGATTGTAGTTTAATGAACTACATGTTGATTGACTCATTAAGCAAGTCAAGTAAATAGGTCATCCTATATGTAATTAGTTGATGAACTAATAAGTTTTATTGGATGTACAAACGTAAATTACATTATAGAAGATATCCAATTGTACTTGGAAAGTAAATTCATATAAATTGGATATGTGCTACTAAGATACTAAGTCCATAAATGATCTTGTATTGTGGAACTCCTCAAAATAAATGTATAACTCGATTCACTATGGAATTCGAGACATAATTGGAAGTTAAAGAAAAATGTTGGATAACTCCATAATTTTCTAGAGGACATTATGTGATGGACTTAGTTGGTGCTTCAAAATAATTGTAGTGGTCAGTTGGCTATACAAAAGAGCACAAAATAATATGTAAAATGGTAATGTCTCGATCGTAGACGCAACACCATTCAACAATTGATCTCTAGTGAAATTATAAACGTTGACTTTACGAAGTGAAGAGATAATTTAATTGATCCTTGACGAAGGAATCAATAGAGATCAAATGTGCTAGTTAGTGATGGGAATGGGTCTATAAACCCACAACTCAAACGAAAATCCATGATGGTAACCCAACCTTGTAGATTGGAGATCCCAAGATCTTGGTTCAATGGGACAACTAAGTTATGGAAATTCAAATCGAACACTTGGAAATAATTCCTACCATTCCCTAAAATCCAAGTGCTACCTGTCGAATGTGGTAAGGTTAAGTCTAGTGACTTTTAATGATTCCTATGACCTATTAAGGTGGAATACGGCAGGGTATTCTTTATGGGAGATCACCTATTTAAGTGTGAAGTATAGGGCCGCTTCAATGAAACACTTATGAATCCAAGAATTGGTCCAAGGCCGAAATGGACACAACGTGAGAACAAAAGACGTTAGAGATGTTATTGTGTAAGTGTTGTTGTCTTGGTTTACATAAAAGTTGATTAGTTCAAGACATCGCGTTCACTAAGCAACAAGTAAATCCGACAGCATTTTACTAAGGAAGGTTCAAAGCCATAAGCTACCTCTCCCGATGCAATAACAAATCGCTTGGACTTTGAAAGTGTCTGCATGCATTAATTTCATTCATGTGGGGGATTGTTGGAAATTTTGAGTATTTGACTCAAATTTTGTTGAATATTTAAGTGGTTTAATTTAAATTCTCAAAATTAATTTTTGATGAATGATAAATTAATGGATCATTTACAATATTTAAGTGTGGAAAATAATAAAGTAAAATACCACCATTGAAAAAGATGGAGGTGTTTAAGCACCTATTAAATTGAATAGGTGTGTGATTAATGGGAAAAGGTGTGATACCTTTTCATGAAATTATTTTCCTAAGAGTTGTGACTTGTGGTCATAACCTTGATAATCTATAAATATATTCCAAAATCCACCATTTGATTAATTCATTTTTGACATGGAATTCAATACATTAATTGAATTCAATTCTCATCATAGCATCTCATTGCATATTGTTGCATTATCAAGTCCTTTTCTTCGTGTCTTATAAAGTCCTAAACGTCGTTTCGTTCGCCGTGTTCCAATAATTGGTGTGCTACTTTGTTGGAACTGAAATAGTCGTTGTATCTTGGGAGACGATTGCCGTAAACCGAGAGCACTGCACGGGGCAAGTTTGTCTTAAGGAGAAAGAACCGAGTTCTTGCCTCGACTAGATTTTTCTTGTCAAACTTCTGTCCAAATTTTGTTCGTTCCCATTTCGAAATACACACGCCCAAATAACAACATACATCTAACAAGGACGATCCGAGAAGAAACGGAGCGATGAATCATTTTACACAGTACAACAATTTTGGTTGCCATTTTTTCTCTCTGGATTTTTTCTCACGTTTGCTAAACGTCTCTGTACTGTTGGCATTTATGATCTTAATTTCTGTTCAAGCACAAATTTTGGGAGGGATTTTGGGATATACAAGAGGAGTTTTCATAGAAGCTGTAGACGCGTATATTTTAATACAATTTATATTATATTAAAATCGAATTCCAAAATTATAATTTGTCTTGCAAAATAAGTCATGGAGATAAATATCAATTAATCTTTAGCCAATAGGATTATTTCTTCTCTTCCAAGTTATAAGAGATAATTTAAAGAGAGTCAATCAAATCGTGCCACATCATCAAAGAAGGTTATCAATGTCTGTTATTCTACCACTATGACCCTCCCTACACAATTTAAAAACATAACTAAGGAAGGAGAAAAATTGCAGGAGAAAATTATCTCTACAACATCTCAAGCGTTCTTCATCAAATTGAGGGCGTGCTTCAATAAAGCAAGATCGAAGGAAGATTGAAGGGCCAAATCCATCAAGAATTCCAAGATCCTCAAGTCAAAACTTGTCAAACTTCAGCGTTCGATCCGAGATTCAAGTCGCAATACCCTCGAAGACGTTATTCAAGTTCAAAATCAAATTCGGAGAAGATCAAGTCACGACCCGACTCCGAAATTCAAAGTCAAACACATATTGTTCTTGAGAGAAAAATCAAATGATTAAATTAGAGTTTGTAACCCGCAATATTTATTTGAATTCAATATAATTATTTGTGTGCACGTATTTTTTCTTGTTTGTTCAAATCACATATAAGAATTTGTGGCTACAACAGCATATTCCATATTTTATGGCATTGGCTTGAATCTGATGGCCGATGATATGTTAGTTTTAGAAAGAATGAATATTTTGGCATCTATCGATGTGGCTTGTGAGATAATCGAGATGGACGCTTTGCCCATTATTAACATGATTCAAGGGGTATTGAGATTTGCATGGGAGGGGAAATATACGATCTGGAGATGCAGACAAATAATTAGAAAAACTTGGACACTTACACATGTTTATAAAGAACAAAATCATGCTGTCGATATTCTCGTCTGCTCAACCCAGAGATACAGACAAAGAACACATTTTGATAGGATTCAGGAGTTAGAAGAAAAAAATAGTTCATGTCATCCGGATGGACCTTAGGAATCGTATAATTATCGAAGAAATTGTAAGGCTTATGTAAATACCTAAGGGTACACTCTTTCATTGCTAGGCCTAACAAGGTTTAAACGACGCCCCTATTTATCAATAAATTTTTTTTTTGGCAAAAAATAAAGAAAAAAAAAACTAATTGTAAAATGCATCTAAAATTCAAGCAAACTGGAAAATGGGGTTCATGTTTGAGATGAATTTCATCAAATTAAGTAGTGATAGTAATGTGTCACTTTAAAGCCCATTATTTTTCTAGTATTTGCAACCATACTGTTGGCGCCAGATTTCCGAGTATTGAAGATCGAGGAAATCCGCCGAGTTTTGGAACTAAAAGATTGGCAAAGATTTGTTTTCCATGTTTATTTTGGAAATTATTAGAGTCCTATTTTATAATACTTCTATTAGGACTTAGATTTATTTCTATGTATTTTATTCTAGTTAGGTATCTTTTGTACTTATCTAGAATAGAAGTAGAAATCAACTAGGATTCTATTACCTAGTTAAATAGATTTCTTGAGGTTCAAGTTAGGTCTTAGGGCTTATTTTCGTGGCTATATAAGCCTCCAAGACATACAAGAACCGCGCGCATTATTTGGGAGAAAAACCACTTCATAGCGTCGAAGGTTTGCTAAAGGCGTTCTGCGGAGCAGGACTGTGCCATCGTTGCACTGTGTCATCGCTGTGTGTGCCAATATATACAGATCTGCTGTATAGATCTCAAGGGAGATCAGCCGCGTTTCTGAAGGGAGTTCAGGCCTGAAGGGAGTTCGAGGCACGCGGTGTGGAGCTGCTGTTGGAAGAGACACGGAGTTCAAGTTGTGTACAAGAACGGCATATTACATAAAGAGGGAGTCTTTAGTGTTTTTAATAAGTCCTATAATGTACACTGTAAATCTGAACTAGTGAAATCGTGTTTGCAGGTCCACGTGGATGTAGGGCACATTTGTGTCTGAACCACATTAAATTCTTGTGTTTGTTTACTCGCTTTCAGTAGTTTATAACTGTGTTAACACAAGAATTGTAGTTGTAACTGCATATTGTTCCCACAACAACTGTTACAACTTCGGTTAACAGACTTTCATAGGCATTTAAAATCAACAATTGGCATCAGAGCCGGTCACTAGATATACTTAGTGTCTGATTTTGGGAATTTGATTTATTTGTTTTACTTGTTGTAGGATGAGTATTCACAAGGAAGGCAGTTCAACTACACGACCCCCGTTGCTAGATGGAACGAACTATACGTATTGGAAAACCAAGATGAAGATGTTCATAAAATCAATGGATGAAGATTCATGGCGTACAGTTCTAACAGGGTGGACGAGACCAGTGGCCAAAACTAGAGAAGGTGTTGAGTATGAAAAACACGAAGAAAACTGGAGCAAGAAAGAACAGGCAGTGGCAAATACCAATTCAAAGGCTTTAAATGCTATATTTAATGCGGTTGACACCAACCAATTTAAATTGATATCTGGTTGTGAATGTGCCAAAAGGGCATGGGATATTCTTCAAACTGCGTATGAAGGAACAGCCTCAGTAAGACTGTCAAAACTCCAGATGCTTGCCACTCGCTTCGAAGATCTCAGAATGAAAGAAGATGAGAGTGTAGCTGACTTCAATTCGAAGTTGTGCGACATTGCTAATGAAGCTCATGGCCTTGGAGAAACATATTCTGAAGAGAAACTGGTGCGCAAAGTTCTAAGATCTCTTCCAGATCGATTTGCATACAAGATAACTGCAATTGAAGAGGCTAATAATGTTGATGAACTCCATCTTGACGAGCTCATAGGAAACTTGCAAACATTTGAGAACAAGCTGAGTATGAGTAGAATGGACAAAGAAAGAAATTTAGCTCTGCAGTCAACCGATGTTCCAACTTCTGTTGTTCCGACTACTGTTGTTTCCTCTCCTGATGTACCAACAGTGTCTGCTGTTGAAGCAGAACTTATCAAATTAATGGCACGTATTGCTGAAAATTTTGATAAGATGGTCAGAGTAAATGAGAATCCCTCAAAGGCTGACACACGCCTCCAGAAAAGAAGAATTCAGTGTAAAGAATGTCAAGGATTTGGTCATACTCATTACGAGTGTACCAATAGACTAAAGAAGCGGGAAAAATCTGTTACTACTGCCAAGAGTGATGACATGAAAGACTCCAATGAGGAGGAAGACAAAAAGGATGGAAACCTTTTCTGTGGAACTAGCACGATTATTCAACCAATAGCTGAGGCTACAATGCCTGTGCAGACATCATCCATCAGGTATGAACATTCTTTGTCTGATCACCTTGTCAGTCTAAACTCTTCTTTTAATACAGGTGAAACCAGCTCAGATGATGAAGAGGAGATTACTGCAGAAATGATTCAGCAACAACAAGATGAATTGCTCAAAACATGTCTTGCTGTAGATGAAATGAATAAGTCCTTGAAGACACAAGTTGCTGAGCTCGAGAAAGATAAAGAGGTACTTTTGTTCAAATTGAATGCTGCTACAAAAGATGTTGAGAAACTAAAACAACAGTTAAATTTAAAAAAATCTCAACCTCCTGCGAGTAAGAAAAAACATGTGTGTAAGTTTGACAAAAAGGTTGATCCTAAAAACACTTTTGTGAAGAAAACTGATTGTCCTAACAATTCGCATGTCTTAACAAACCAAAAGTTTTCTTGTAAAACTAATGGAAAAAAGTTTGTTCCAACTTGTCACTTCTGCCATAAATTGGGTCACATCAGACCAAAATGTTTTTTAAGATGGAAGTTGATAAATAAGAGTTTGTCACAATATTTACCCAATTCCGCTGCGTTGCAACATGTTCCTAAGATGGGACACTCTGATATAAAACAAAAATGGGTGAAAAAAGATGACATTAATTGCTTTTCCGCTGCAACTACTCTTAATACTTGTGCTAGTAACTTGTGGTACTGTTCTAAGTATATAACAGGTAATCCGAAGCACTTGAAGGACTATCAGAAATGTGCAAGTAGACATGCAACTCTTGGTGATGGAACTAAGAAACAGGTAAGAGGTAAAAGAACTATTAATCTTGGTAGAGATCTAGTTGAACAAAAGGTTGTGTCAATAGACTGTGTGTCAACAGATAATCAGTTTGCTGATTCTTTTACAAAACCTTTAGATTCCCCTCGATTTGATTCCTTGCGTAAATCGCTTGGAACTTGCTGTGTTCATAAATGAACAATGAAATGATAGTGTAACTGATACGATCCAGAGATGCTCCATGACGAAGAATTGGAAGACGCGAAAGCGTACGAGTTTAAAGACATTATTCGAGCTGTCCTTCGAGAGTAAAGGGTTGAATAAGACCATTGAAGAGTCCGTGGTTTGGAATTGGAAGAAAAGAAAGAGAAGAAGTCGTTGGACAAGTCGAATTCCATGCATCCGAGATTCTCGCCTATTCTGGCAGAGTTTACCATTCGAGTTATAACTCTCGCATCTGAAGTCCATTTGAGCTGATTCAAAATGATTCGGAAAGCTAACTGAAAGATCTACAACTTTCATGTTTTGAGCAAAGAGATATTCGAAGTGGAACAGTGCCGAAATTGAGCTTTAATTGCAGGCACGTGCACAGCCCAATGTCGCGAGTTAAGAAGGGTGATCGAGAAGTCGACTTGAAGATCAAGTTATCTAATTTATTCATGCACGTTTTTAATTTAGTATTTATTATATTTTTATTATTTTAGAGTCCTTTATGGTTAGGATTTGCTTATTTATTTATTTCCTTATTATAGTTTAGGTAGGAGTCCTTTTCCTTGTGAAAAAGGAGTCTTTTTAGACCTTATAAATAGGTTGCCACTTTAGCTTATTTTATAAGACGAATTTTAATGAATATTTGAGTATTTTGAGAAATCAATTCTCCTTCGCTGTTCTACAGCAACCTTCGGGATTTTACAAGTGGATTCTTGTAACTTTCTTAGCACCATAGTATTGGTTTCTGGTTCTCTATAACCACGGGGTCAATATTATATTTCACCTTGATAATAATGGTTTCTAGCTCTTTATAGCTATGGGGTCATTGTTCCTTGCTTCCGCCAAACTTGAATCTTTGTTTTTGGGTGTTTTCGATCTTGCTTCCGCGTAGGGTATTGGGTCTCGTAACAAGTTCTACGGGGTTCGTATCAGTTGGTAACCAGAGCCAACATCCAAAACAGGTTTCGCCTATCCTTTATCTTAATTGTTGAGTCAGTCCTTTTTTTCGTGTCTTCGTTTTGTTTTTCGTTTCATATCAGTTGGTAACCAGAGCCAACATCCAAAACAGGTTTCGCCTATCCTTTATCTTGATTGTTGAGTCAGTCCTTTTTTTTTCGTGTCCTCGTTTTGTTTTTCTCGTTTCGTGTCTATTGTTGCTGAGTCTTCTTCTCTTTTGTTTTGTTTATTTAGAGTCCAAAAAAAAAAAAAAAAAAAAAAAAAAAAAAAAAAAAAAAAAAAAAAAAATCGAAATTATTTTTGTTTGAAGCTTCTTAGAGTCTAAGTTAGGTTTTGTCTTGAGTCTTCGTCACAAAAAAAAAAAAAAAAAAAAAACAAATATTCGAAATTTATTTTTGTTGAAGCTTCTTAGAGTCTAAGAGTTTGTTAGTGTCTCAAAAAAAAAAAAAAAAAAAAAGATATATCTTTGATCATGTCCGAGAAGGCCGGTTATTACGGAGAAAGAATTGAGCATCGTAGGACGTCAATGGACAAACGCTTCCAAGAACTCCAAGATCGGATGGAAGGAATTGTTACCCAACTAAAGGAACTACGCAAAGATCAACATGTTCGAGGGCCATACGTACGACGTGATGCTCACCAACCAGTTGTACCTTATCCTGATAAAGAGGTAGATTATGATGGAAATTTTGGTGTGAACACTACAAAATCGAAGAGGGAGAGTATGGGACGAGGGTTCAGATCTGAAACTTCGAGCCGAGGATATTTTGGTCGAGAAAGAGATGGCGTAGATCGAAACCTTACCTCAGTGAATATGACTATTCCATCTTTTCAAGGTAAGAGTGATCCCGAGGCGTATATTCAATGGGAAAGAAAGGTGGAGCACGTATTCGATTCTGATTACTATTCCGAAAGGAAGAAAGTGAAGCTCGCCGTCGAAGCGTTCATTGACTACGCAATTAGTTGGTGGGACCAATTTGTCTTAACTAGGCGACGTTGTGGCGAACCACCAATTGAAGATTGGGAGTCCATGAAGGCAGCCATGAGAAGGAGGTTCGTTCCTTCCCATTATTATAGGGAATTGAAGATGCAAAAGTTGAGGCAAGTTACTAAGTTAGAAGAAAGGAGTTCATCGAGTTGGAAACCACATAGGAGATCTTCAACGAGCCAAACAAGAGAACCCTTACAAAATCCCAAAGTAGAGAAAATTCTACGAGACAAAGAAGACTACAAGCAATTGAAGAGAATGGGTGATTCTTTATCGCCGCCACTTGAGAAGGAAGATACTCGTCAAGATTTTGAGAAAGAGAACACTCAAACTGATTTGGGAGTTATTGATCCGCTAGTTGAGGTCGAGTCCAAGGGGGAAGAAAATTGCAATCCCGCGCCACCAGTTCTAGAAAAAGAAGGTTCGGATTCGAGGGCGAATCCTTTTGAAGAGGTGGAGAATGATATGAGCCAGCCATGCATCGAAGTTAACGCTGAACTAACCGGAGTGCAAACTCCCATTGTGCATTATGATGAGATGGTGGTGTCGAGGTTTGACGTGTTGGGGCTTCGAGCTACAAAACACCCACATTCGTTTATGCTGCAATGGATAATAGATGATATGTTCTTGGATGTGGTGCAGAGATGTGTTAGTTTGCAGCCAAAGAGGGAGATTGATCATGAAGTCAATTTTGTTTATACTCCTTGTGATATTTGTCCGGATTCGAGGACGAATCCTTTTAAAGAGGGGGAGAATGATACGATCCAGAGATGCTCCATGACGAAGAATTGGAAGACGCGAAAGCGTACGAGTTTAAAGACATTATTCGAGCTGTCCTTGGAGAGTAAAGGGTTGAATAAGACCATTGAAGAGTCCGTGGTTTGGAATTGGAAGAAAAGAAAGAGAAGAAGTCGTTGGACAAGTCGAATTCCATGCATCCGAGATTCTCGCCTATTCTGGCAGAGTTTACCATTCGAGTTATAACTCTCGCATCTGAAGTCCATTTGAGCTGATTCAAAATGATTCGGAAAGCTAACTGAAAGATCTACAACTTTCATGTTTTGAGCAAAGAGATATTCGAAGTGGAACAGTGCCGAAATTGAGCTTTAATTGCAGGCACGTGCACAGCCCAATGTCGCGAGTTAAGAAGGGTGATCGAGAAGTCGACTTGAAGATCAAGTTATCTAATTTATTCATGCACGTTTTTAATTTAGTATTTATTATATTTTTATTATTTTAGAGTCCTTTATGGTTAGGATTTGCTTATTTATTTATTTCCTTATTATAGTTTAGGTAGGAGTCCTTTTCCTTGTGAAAAAGGAGTCTTTTTAGACCTTATAAATAGGTTGCCACTTTAGCTTATTTTATAAGACGAATTTTAATGAATATTTGAGTATTTTGAGAAATCAATTCTCCTTCGCTGTTCTACAGCAACCTTCGGGATTTTACAAGTGGATTCTTGTAACTTTCTTAGCACCATAGTATTGGTTTCTGGTTCTCTATAACCACGGGGTCAATATTATATTTCACCTTGATAATAATGGTTTCTAGCTCTTTATAGCTATGGGGTCATTGTTCCTTGCTTCCGCCAAACTTGAATCTTTGTTTTTGGGTGTTTTCGATCTTGCTTCCGCGTAGGGTATTGGGTCTCGTAACAAGTTCTACGGGGTTCGTATCAGTAACCATCCTTCTGTTATGTCCGGGTTACACTTGAAAGTTTGATAGGACATACTGAGTTACCACACATATCTTGTGGTAACATGTTTCAGCCTTTGTTGATCCTTGTTTTACTTTGAAAGGTTTGATTGTTTATTCTTGTTATCTGAATTTGGGTCGATAATTTTTGTGGATTAATTTTTTGTTCCTGCGAGGATTCTAGATAGAAGAGAGCTGCCACCCTCTATCGGGAGTGATCAATGCCTATGACCTCATTCATCTCAAAGATCATACCTCTATTGGGAGAATTATGCTACCGCATATGCATCCCTGACTTCTATTTAAAAGTTATGTGGATTCTTAAGGAGGTTGCCCTCCTAATGTTTGCTTGAACATCATATCAACAAAAAAAAAAAGAGGAGGAGAAGAAAAATGGTTCGAATTCAAAAAAAAAAAAAAAAAAAAAAAAAAAAAGGGAGGAGGAGAATAGTCCAAATTCAATAATAAAAAAAAAAAAAAAAAAAAGGAGAGAAAAGTTGGGATGATATTCAAGCATATATTAGGAAATTCTCCTTGAAGTCCACGATCGAATTGCTGTGCTAATCGCATACGCATTCATAACCCTAAGAAAATTACATAAATTATGATTTCTTGAGTATGGTCATGAGGCTATAGGTATATCGTGCATCCAAGAGCTTGTTGATAGCATTTTATCTAGTTTCTTTCAATGTTCTTTTAATTAATCCTTGAAAAGAATCTTCCTATTTGGCTAACTTGGTCTACTTGATTTCCTTCATTTTTCAAACTTGGTTCATGCTTGGGCTGATGCTCTTTATTTTTTCGAAAATATTTTCCAGATTTATGAGGATTTTCAAATTAAGGGGATCTAGATATTTTGTATTTTTTGCGGCTTACCTTATTTGCTGACTGCGTGTCTTAACAGACCTTTGTGCTAACTAGGACTCTACGTCTATCTTTGGCACAGACTGATCAGAAAGGGGGAGTAGTAATACTAGACTCTGCAGTAACAACTTGCGTTGTGACACAAATAGTAACTTGCGTTGTGATTTCCTGCGCTTTGAATATTTTTATTGGATATGTCATGCGTTTAAGTTTATATTCTGACATTGCAGGAACATTTAGTTGGTTACGACATTTTTTATGTCGAAACATTTAGTGTCCTAACAGTCTGTGTTACAGGGGGAGTATATCTCTTCTGCAGGGGGGGTAGTTCTATTTTGCAGGGAGAGTTCTTGTTAAACATGGATTCTGACCAATCTATACCAAAGGGGGAGATTGTTGGCGCCAGATTTCCGAGTATTGAAGATCGAGGAAATCCGCCGAGTTTTGGAACTAAAAGATTGGCAAAGATTTGTTTTCCATGTTTATTTTGGAAATTATTAGAGTCCTATTTTATAATACTTCTATTAGGACTTAGATTTATTTCTATGTATTTTATTCTAGTTAGGTATCTTTTGTACTTATCTAGAATAGAAGTAGAAATCAACTAGGATTCTATTACCTAGTTAAATAGATTTCTTGAGGTTCAAGTTAGGTCTTAGGGCTTATTTTCGTGGCTATATAAGCCTCCAAGACATACAAGAACCGCGCGCATTATTTGGGAGAAAAACCACTTCATAGCGTCGAAGGTTTGCTAAAGGCGTTCTGCGGAGCAGGACTGTGCCATCATTGCACTGTGTCATCGCTGTGTGTGCCAATATATACAGATCTGCTGTATAGATCTCAAGGGAGATCAGCCGCGTTTCTGAAGGGAGTTCAGGCCTGAAGGGAGTTCGAGGCACGCGGTGTGGAGCTGCTGTTGGAAGAGACACGGAGTTCAAGTTGTGTACAAGAACGGCATATTACATAAAGAGGGAGTCTTTAGTGTTTTTAATAAGTCCTATTAATGTACACTGTAAATCTGAACTAGTGAAATCGTGTTTGCAGGTCCACGTGGATGTAGGGCACATTTGTGTCTGAACCACATTAAATTCTTGTGTTTGTTTACTCGCTTTCAGTAGTTTATAACTGTGTTAACACAAGAATTGTAGTTGTAACTGCATATTGTTCCCACAACAACTGTTACAACTTCGGTTAACAGACTTTCATAGGCATTTAAAATCAACACATACAATTTGTGAACTTTTACTAGTTCCTCCCGCATACTAGCACATACATCTGCAAAGAAATGTTTTCATATTTAAGTTAACTAACTTACATGCAAAATAGTGAATAAGTAAAAAAGAAGAATGGTGACAAACCTGAATGAGTTTAGCGAACTTAGAATATGAAGATTTTATGTACAAGTCGATTTTCCTCCCCGTAGGGAAATTCTTCTTTCCGAAGCTTTTGATGACTTGATCTGCCGATTTTTTTATTATCATCTTGTACACATATCTTGTGATCTTATCTTGTTTCCAATATTGATTAATAAGATCTTTTAGATATTGGACAAGAATAAATTTGAATGCTTTCATGTCCTTTGTACGATTGTTGATTGAGATTACATCAACTTGAATATCTTTTCTATTATATTGTAGTTCTTTTGTACCACTATATATCAAAAGTTTTTTTTTTATATAAATATCTAATCATTAATTCATTATAAAACGACAAAGAAAATAATGTTAGAAAATAGCAATAGTATATTCATGAATGTTATGTTGTTCGTCAAACAAAAGAATATAAAAGTCAAAGTTATGCAATTTTATCCTATAAACATTTAAGTCGTCATTTCTACTTGCCATTACTAGAATATTTATTTAAAGAGCTCTTAATAATAGACATAAACAATAAAATAAATAAATGAACCTGGACAGATGTATCATCTTATCATTAGAAGACCCATGCCACATGCCAGGTGACATTGGTGACATCTGAAAAAATTCTAAGTTTAGTCCTCCGTATCTGTCCATTTCTTCAAAATGTAGTGAAAAACAAAATAGTTTAGATCACTAAATAATTGTATTTACAAAAGCAAGTTCTTTGAACTACATTTTTCTTTATTCTGCACTGATGAACCTCATCTTGGAAAGATCGTGAAATAACAAGAAAATATCATTTACCACGCTAGAATGACTTAAATAAGAAAATGAGATCACATATAGTTGGACAAATATACCCGAGTCGAATAAATAATGCTCATGATTGAAGCAAAATAAGGAAAATATAAATGTATGTCATTAAAGATCAAAAGATTGAGGGATGCATTTTGATACTCGAATTTGTGCATTATTTGTTAATCCTATGTGGTTCAATTTCAAGATTAGCAATATGCAATATTCGAAATGAACTCCTTATCTCAAGTTTGTTTAAACGAGCGGAGATAAAGGGCATGCATAGTTTTTGTTTAAATGCAATTTTATTTCTTAGGTTTTTTATTGTTCGAGATACATAGATTATTACCATAGTTCAATTGGATATATTACCTTTTAAAATTAGGTAATTTCAGTTAGATCGTCAAGTCTACGTTTCACTACATATCAGTTCACTCATTCCTTTTCATTTGACATATATGCATAGAAATGATAAAAAGTTGAAAATCAAGTGCACACTCGTCAACTAAATCAAGTCAAGTAATGTAGCTCCAACGACTCGCCACCACTGATAGCTAGTGGTAGAAAGCATTGACTACACATAAACATTATCGACGAAATCAAGTCAACTAAACCTAGTCAACTAAATCAAATCAGCTAAATCTAGTTAAATAACCGCAACTCTGGCAATTCGAAGCCGCTTACAACTTATGGCTAAATCATAAAACCTAAACTTAAAAAGGAAGGTAATAGAGTAGGAATGGTAAAACAAATGTATAGTAAAATAATTGAAATTTATGTTAAACAAAGAACTAAACTAACTTAATTTACTGGAAAAAAAAGAGGGACCGGTAGTATCACCAATATATGTAAGCAAGTGAGGAATTTAGAGGTTATATATATATATATATATATATATATATATATATATATATATATATATATATATATATATATATATATATATATATATATATATATATATATATATATATATATATCATTGTGTAAATATTACAACATAACAATAGGATCACCACGTTCAATATGATCGGACCACCACCTCCAGATGATCCTAATAAATATTCTATGTAAATCCTTCATCAGATTTACCCTTCCCCTATTTCATGATTTGTAACAAAATTTGTTTTTAAAAAAATCAACTATTTGTAAAAATATTAACTTTTAAATACTATTTAATCTACAATGTTCCACATTAGAAGTTTGATCCGGACATAATTTATCACACCCAAAGTAAAGAAAATCCAAAGCAATTGGACTTGGAACTTGAAGTGAAGATATAGAAAGAGAAGTCCCATGAGCAAATATAAAGGGACCCAACCCCCAATGCCCAAATAAGTTATGAGCACCGAGACGGGATAAAACAAAGTGCTACTATTGAAAGCTACTAAGATTTATCTTAGACACGTAAGCAAACAAATTTATTTGTCTTAGTTAGACAACCATATGTTATGGAGTAACCAATGACTTGATGTATAATTTATTAGCGTATCTTTATATATATTACGTATCTTTATTATCTATATTACGTATACCTATTATTACTCTTATTTATTAGGTTACCTTGTGTATTAGGTTTCCTTGTATATTAGGTTACCTTGTGTAGTAGGTTAGGGTTTCCTACATGTAACTATATATATGAGTAATATACGTAAGAGATATCATTCTCTCTTTTCTCCAAATATATTTCTTACGGCCATTCGTCAAACACCTTATATCTGTTCGAAAGTTCACCCGTGATAACTCATGTTCGGTTGAATTTGATCCATTTGGTTTTTCTGTGAAGGATCTTCGGAGTCGAGTCGAGATTTTCAGATGCAATAACTCCGGTGACCTATATCCGTTTAGCGTCCCTCCCCCCACCTCACCTCCTGCTGCTTTCCTCACTGTCGCAACACCTTCGTCTCGCACTCTTTGGCATCGGCGTCTAGGCCATCCCGGCAAACACGTCATGTCTCGTTTATTTTCTAGCAATTTTCTTTCCCATAATAAAAACCCTAGGGAGTCTCTTTGTAATGCCTGTCAATTAGGCAAGCATTTTCGTCTACCATTTTTTTCTCAAAAATCTACTACTGTTGCTCCATTTCAAATTATTCATGCTGATTTATGGACTTCTCCTGTTTCTAGTTTTACGGGCTTCAAATATTATCTTGTGTTAGTTGATGATTTTACCCATTATTTATGGACTTTTCCCCTTCGAAATAAATCTGATGTTTTTACAACCTTTGTCAATTTTCATACACTTCTCAAAACTCAATTCCAACATCCCCTGAAAGCCTTACAAAGTGATAATGGTCGTGAATTAAAAAATGCGGATTTTCAAAACTACTTCACTAAACACGGCATCCTAAATCGTTTTTCGTGTCCCCACACCTCCCCTCAAAACGGTCACGCAGAACGAATGATCCGCACTATAACTAACATGATTCGATCCCTCATCTTTCAAGCCCATCTTCCTCCTACTTATTGGGTCGAAGCCCTTCATATGGCCACACACCTACTCAATATCTTACCTACCAAAACCACACAAAACCGGACTCCTCACGAAGCTCTTTACCTCATCAAACCTACATACTCTCATCTTCGAGTGTTCGGCTGTCTCTGTTATCCCAACCTCACCGCCACCACACCACATAAACTCGCCCCCCGTTCTACTCCTTGTGTCTATCTCGGTCATCCTTCCTCTCACAAAGGCTATCGTTGCCTTGATAGATCCACTGGCCGAATCATAATTTATCGTCATGTTATCTTCGACGAAACTAACTTTCCTTTTGCTGAGTCCACTCCCCCCCAAAACACACTTTCTCCTTCTGCCTTGGACGAAAACACACCCTCCCTGTTCCTCCTCCCTCAGACTTCGTCTAACTGTTGCAACAGTTCCTCCAACTGTTCCAATAGTGAACCACCCTGTTCCAACAGTCCGTCCAACAGTCCTCTAACACAACCAACACCTATTTCCCCTGCAGCAGCACCTGTCGACCACAACCACCTCACAACCCCTTCTCATACTTCCACATCTCATTCTCCACCTCCCCCACCTCCCCCACCTCCCCTTGCTCACCCTATGGTGACTCGCAGTAAAGTGGGCATCCACAAACCCAAAGTCCCTTTCTCTCTCGTTGCATCCTCTACCTCTCCCATTCCCACCAACTATCGCCAAGCTCTTCTTGACCAAAACTGGCGAAACGCCATGATTGAGGAATATACTGCTTTAATTAAAAACAATACTTGGAATGTTGTGCCCCGCCCCCCGTCCACTAATGTTATTTCTGGTAAGTGGATATATAAACAGAAACTCAAGTCTGATGGCTCCCTCGAGCGATACAAAGCACGGTGGGTTGTTCGTGGGTTTCACCAGCAGGCTGGCATCGACTTTGACGAGACTTTCAGCCCAGTTGTCAAACCAGCCACTGTTCGAACAGCTCTCAGTATTGCTCTCTCGCGATCATGGCCAATCCACCAGCTTGACGTGAAAAATGCCTTCCTACATGGCAATCTCTCTGAAACTGTCTACTGCGAGCAACCTCCCGGATTCGTCGATCCATCTCGCCCCACTCACGTGTGTCGTCTCAACAAAGCACTCTACGGTCTCAAGCAGGCACCACGTGCTTGGTACAAGCGTTTTGCATCTCACATTACTACCATGGGGTTCAGAGAATGCAAGTCCGACACTTCACTCTTTGTGTACTGTCGCAACAGTTCACGCGACTGTCGCAGCAGTTCACGCGACTGTCGCAACAGTTCATGCGCCTACCTTCTGCTGTATGTCGATGACATTGTACTTACGGCCTCCACACCTGAATTGCTCCGCTCCATCATCGCTGCACTTAATCAAGAGTTCGCAATGAAGGATCTTGGCGATCTTCACTACTTTCTCGGCATCTCAGTCACTCGCTCGTCGAATGGGCTATTTCTCTCTCAACGTAAGTACGCCGACGAGATCCTAGAGCGTGCACACATGGCTTCCTGCAACCCTTGTCTTACGCCGGCTGACACAAAGAGCAAGTTGTCCTCGACCACTGGACCCCCCGTTGCTGACCCTACTATTTATCGTAGCCTTGCCGGTGCACTGCAATACCTCACGTTTACTCGTCCTGACATCTGCTATGCTGTGCAACAAATATGTCTATTCATGCATGATCCGAGGGAACCTCATATGGCTGCTCTTAAGCGTATCCTTCGCTACATTCGTGGGACTCTCGATCACGGCCTTCAGCTCTCCCCCAATCCGGACCTCTCCCTTATCGCTTACTCCGACGCCGATTGGGGTGGCTGCCCTAACACTCGTCGTTCGACATCGGGCTATTGTGTTTTCCTCGGCAACAACCTCATTTCTTGGTCCTCCAAACGACAGGTCACTACCTCTCGATCGAGTGCGGAGGCCGAATACCGAGCTGTCGCAAATGCCGTCGCCGAAACGACTTGGTTACGCAACCTACTTTCTGAGTTGCTCTGCCCACTTTCGAAAGCCACTATTGTCTATTGTGACAACGTCAGTGCCGTCTACCTATCGAGCAATCATATTCAACACTCTCGTACGAAACATATGGAGATCGATATCCATTTTGTCCGAGACAAAGTTGCTTTGGGGCACGTTCGAGTCCTTCATGTCCCATCCGCCTACCAGTTTGCCGATATCTTCACGAAAGGACTCCCTACTCAACTGTTCCAACAGTTTGTCTCCAGTCTCCACGTCCTCTCCTTTCCCGTTTCGACTGCGGGGGTGTATTAGCGTATCTTTATATATATTACGTATCTTTATTATATATATTACGTATACCTATTATTACTCTTATTTATTAGGTTACCTTGTGTATTAGGTTTCCTTGTATATTAGGTTACCTTGTGTAGTAGGTTAGGGTTTCCTACATGTAACTATATATATGAGTAATATACGTAAGAGATATCATTCTCTCTTTTCTCCAAATATATTTCTCCTATATAATTCATAAGAATTACACATTCAAGTTACCTATAAAAGGAAACCGATCTAAGAAGAGATGTACTATTCATGACCACTGTAATACTATCTATACTAAGGCATAAAATGAAGAATATATGTACACAACTTAAAAAGCACAAATTACCATATCTACTACTAAAACTAGAAATTCAAAACACATGCACTATATAATTGAATATCAACAAATGACAAAGTATTTTAAAAATCTCATCAAACAACAATTCCGAACATAATATTGCCATGGCTAAAGGGTAAGTTTAAACGATCATACCTGTTGATTAAGCTAATAACAACTAAACCCAATATCAACCGCTTTAGATTTCCAAGACGAATCTTCTGTAATAAGTTGGATAAATAAAATAGATGTGTCACTATACATAATGAGAATGTAAATAGTCAATATAAATTTTGTAATAAATATGTTAAGATAAATGCATATTCGAATGTAGACATAGTTTCTATCCAAGTTTTCGAATAATTTGTATCAAAGTTTTCGAATAATTTGTACCGAAAACATAAGATCTCAATTTCCAAAGTTTGTGAGTTTCATCTTTAATGACCATGTAAATATAATATAAAAACATTGATAAGATAACAAAAAAAAAAGTATATACTACTTCTCGCCATAATCATATTTACATAATATGTAATTAAATTTTCACACCGAGACTGGAGCTGAATAATGATTGATAGTTTCATATGGCATGTACATGTGCCCAACTCTCTCGATAAACATATAGAAAGTTAGGAAATGGCACACACATAAAATATTTGTATCGTCATATATTATAGAAGAATGAAATTTATACACCTTGTCAAGCCCTCGTTTTTTGTTGAACAATAATGCAAGATATTAAATCAGTAAAAGAAAATTTGAAAAACGAAAATAGGAAACATATCAAACAAAGGTCAATATATTTATATCCAATCAGAACAACCAGAGAAATTACATTATAAAAATCAAGACCATAGTGAACCCAAAAATTACAAACAATAATAAGATTCACACAAACACAAAATATATATATGGGAGGTAAAGAAAATGATTCAAGCCACCGAACATAGCTTAGCTTCAAGAAAAAAATTGTCACTTATTAACTACAAAAATCTCCGAAATATAAACCAATGTATAATATTGTATGAAAACCCAAATAAATATGTCACAAATTTAAATTGTATGTTTCATTACTTCTACATCAAAAAAAATTATTTTTCTTTATCGAAGAATTTTATTATGTTCAAGGTAATAGAAAAAATCTCTTAATTTAACAGTTTATAATTATAAAGGAACAAATAACATTTTGCTCATTTTTCAAATTTATACTTTTTGTCAAACTGTAAAGATAGTAGACTAAAATCTCGCTTATTGTAAACAATTTTATATTAAGAGAGTTTATTAAATTCAATTGGTTATGAGAATCTGCAAATGAGTGTTTAATGAATTTAAATTATTAAATTCAATTGTACGATTATAATTAACAGTATTTGAGATGGTGCTCAAATTTGAATAGCATACTTTATCATTTCGAAAGTTCTTTTACATAAAGTTAATTGTTCACAATCTACATGGAATTTGACTTACAACCGGTAAAGATCGTACCACACTATTTAAGGAATCCTGTCTTGATTATAGAAAATAGAGAATAACTAGAGAGTTATTGTTTTAATTTACTGTACTAAACCATTAAATATTTGTTGAACCAGACAAAGTAACATAATTATTTCATCACTATTTGAATATCAACTATATAATTTATTGCAAGCGGCAAATTACTTACTCTCTTATTCCGTAGATATTTAACGTACACGTTTAATTACTGTATTATGCTTTAATGTCACAATTGGAGAGACTTTTATATTGAGACAAGTGAAATCCGATGTGTTGGGTAGATGGATTAATTATTTGGTGGAAATTACTTATCAGAAGGAGTCCTCATATCCGAAATATGGGATTGATAGATAACTCTTAAGTAGCTTATGAGTTTTGTTTATGCCTAAAACATGGCCAAATGAATTTAGTATTCGGCATACTCAAATAAATTATGCGGGTAAGACTCAAGAAAATATATTAATTAACTTATTTAACAATGAATAAATTATTTAATGGTTTTATTGAGCAAAACAATTTTTCTCTCTATGTGAGAGGCTTTTTCTCTCTATGTGAGAGGTTTTTTTCACCATCCCAGCAGATTACAATCTCTCGATTCCAATTGCTTTTGGTGCTTGAGTCAGTAGATGTACTAGGATCTCCGATCGTTGGCTTTACTGTTGATTTTTTAATGCATTGCTTAGTCTGGTTTGTTCTTGGTTAGGGTTTCGGTTAGATCCTTCCGGTGATAGACTAAGTCGGATCCTCTCTCTCTCTCCAGATCTACTACCTGCGGTTTTCCTCTTCTCGTTGCTATGAACTGCTTATTTTGGAATTGTCAAGGGATTGGGGCTCCCCTTAGAATTCACACCCTCGGAGATATCATTCGTAAAAAAGACCCAACCCTATTGTTTCTTTGCGAAACGAGGGCTGCACAGCCGATGATTGAGAAACTGAAGAAGAGATGGAATTTGTTTGGTTTTGCGGTTGATTGTGTGGGCCGATCGGGAGGGTTAGCGCTTCTTTGGAAAAAGTATGCAGCGGTTCATTTGATTAGCTATTCCAAAAACCATATTGACGTGGAATTAGATAAAGGAGGCACCGATGGTAAATGCAGGATTACCGGCTTTTATGGCTTTCCCGAGATTTCACGACGTTCGCTCTTTTGGGACCTCCTTCGCAACATTAGAGGCCATAGAAATTTGCCTTGGATAGTTGGTGGGGACTTCAATGAAGTCTTAAGTAATGATGAGAAGTTAGGGGGAATTCCCAAACCACCAGGTCAGATAGCGGCATTTCGGGAAGCTCTAGAGGAGTGCAGACTCACAGATTTAGGTTTCCATGGTGCTCCACACACGTGGTCGAACAACAGACACACACCGAACACAGTTCGTTGTCGGCTGGATAGAGTTTGTGCTACCCCTGATTGGTTCAACCTCTTTCCACATTCACGTGTGGACCACCTTGCTATGGCCGGCTCGGACCACATACCCATCCTCCTCACTGTGAAGGCTAGGCTGATCCCTAACACTCATAGATTACGACGCCCTTTCAGGTTCGAAGCGATGTGGATCAAGAAAGATGCTTGCGAGGAGATTATACGGCAAAATTGGGAAGGAGGCCTTTGTGCGGACCCAATACTTGACCTCCTGCAGAAGAATGCAGATTGCAGCGTGGCTTTAAGAAGGTGGAGTAGAGACATGACCCAGCTCCCTAAACGACAGATTGAGGCTGCCCATGAAAGAATTCACCGGCTTCAATGTGGGGAGCAAACCGCAGCCACCAAGGAGGAGATACAGAGACTAAAAATAGAGTTGGGAGCGGATGTATGAGGATAACGATACATATTGGCGGCAGAGGAGCAGGATACAATGGATTAGGGAGGGCGACCGTAATACAAAAATTTTCCATGCGAAAGCTACGGCCCGAAAAAAAGGGAACCATGTTTACCGAATGAGGGATAGTTCGGGGGTGTGGAGAGAGAATGCAGCGGAGATCGAAGGCCTTATTTCTGACTATTTCCAGCACATCTTCGCGTCCACCCAGCCGAGAGAAGAGGAAATTGATGAGGTTTTAGAGAACATTGAGAAGAGAGTTTCCGACGAGGCCTATAACCATCTTTCCAAACCTTTCACGGCAGAGGAGATAACCGGAGCCATCTCTCAGTTGGCTCCTCTCAAATCCCCGGGCCCTGATGGCATGCCTGTTATGTTCTATACTAAATACTGGCACATTCTTGGTTCGAATGTCATTGACTGCGTTCTAGATTTTCTCAACAATAAGAACATGCCCTCCTCTCTTAATTCCACGTTTATTGTGCTTATCCCCAAGACAAAATGTCCTGAAAAAATAACTGAATACCGCCCAATCAGCTTGTGTAACGTGGTATACAAATTTGGGTCGAAAGTTCTTGCTAATCGTCTCAAAACTTTTCTCAACGAATTAGTTTCCCCAACCCAATCAGCTTTTGTACCCAAACGCCTTATCACTGATAATGTCCTTGTTGCCTATGAGATCAATCATTATATTAAATCTAGGTCTAGGAGTAAGACGAGTCACATGGCTATCAAACTTGACATCAGTAAAGCTTACGATCGGACTGAATGGCTTTATTTGAAATTTTTTTTATGTCGTTTCGGCTTTCCTACGTCTCTGATCGAGCTGATTATGTTATGTGTTACGTCGGTCTCATATTCCTTTATTTTTAATGGTTCGCAGTTCGGGTTCATGAAGCCGGCGAGAGGCCTTCGCCTGGGCGATCCTTTGTCACCATACCTCTTCATTTGCTGTGCTGAAGGGTTGATTTCCACGATTCACAAGGCAACCTCGACCGGCGCATTACAAGGGGTTAAAGTGGCGCCGACAGCTCCGATGGTTACGAGCCTTTGTTTTGCAGATGATACCCTCGTCTTTTGCAAAGCAACTGAAGCTGGAGCGATTACTCTAAAAGGGATACTTGATAAATATGCTCGCACCTCGGGGCAGGTCATCAACTACGAGAAATCAACGATAATGTTTAGCCCAAATTCCACAGTATGAGGTTTGAGGTTGTTGAAAGACATGATAAATATTTAGGGATGCCTGTAACGATGGGAAAAACTAGAAAAGAAGTGTTCAAATTCATTCGAGATCGAATATGGGCCAAAATTCACGGGTGGGGCGAAAAACAACTTTCTAAAGCAGGAAAAGAAGTCATGATTAAGGCTGTCCTTCAAGCGATTCCAACATATATTATGGGATGCTTTTTGCTTCCGATTGGGCTTATCCACGAGATGGAATCAACAATCCAAAAGTTTTGGTGGGGTAACGGATCAGCACGAAGCATGGCTTGGATCGCTTGGAAGAAACTTTGTGTTTCTAAGAATTTAGGCGGTCTCGGATTTCGGGATATGAGGACTTTTAATGTTGCTATGCTTTGTAAACAAGTTTGGCGAATTATAACGGAGCCGGATCTCTTACTTTCACGAATTTTGAGGGCAAGATACTTCCCGCATCGTGATATTTTCTCGGCAGAATTAGGAGAACGACCCTCCATGACTTGGCGAAGTATTTGGCAGGTGAGGGATCATGTGTTCGCTGGGCTTAGGAGACGAATTGGAAACGGCCAATCGACGTCCATCTGGGGCGACCCCTGGTTGAGTGGTGATGGCGGACCTAGGGTTTTTACCAAGAGACTGATTCATACTTCCTTCCCAGATAGGGTATCAGACCTCATCGACTCGGATTTGCACTCGTGGGACATTGCTTGCATTGAAGAAAATTTATGGCCGATCGATAAAAATCGCATACTCGATGTCCCTATTGGAAGCTCCAATGTGGAAGATCGGTGGATCTGGCGATTCACCGACCAGGGCAAATTCACGGTACGATCTTGTTATCATCATATTCTTATGTCACCATTTTCTTGGCAACGGGAGCGTAGGACGATGGCAGCCTCATCAAGTGGAGTAGTTAAGTTCCCATGGAAGAAAATTTGGAATCTCAAAATTCCACCCAAAATTCAAACATTCTTGTGGCGCGCATGCTCTGACATATTACCCACGAGAGCCGAGCTTTTCCGGAGGAAAATTGTCGATGACCCCTCTTGCAGGAGGTGCGGGGCTGCACACGAATCGTTTCTCCACATTATTACTAAGTGTGGTGGATCACATGTTATTTGGCAGCAATTCCCATTTGCCGCTCTATCAAGCATTCCCACCTCTTCCACCGGTAGATGGACCGAGTGTATGCTCTCAACTTTGGCAAGTGAGGCTGGGTGTTTAGCGACTACCGTAATGTGGAAACTTTGGGATAATTGGAATCGGGAGATGCATGGAGAAGCGAGTATTCGGACCGAGGACGTAGTGAGATGGTGCCAATCATACCTAGTGCAAGTGACTCAAGCCAGTATGGAGAAAATTATGCTTCGAACAATCCAACACCCGGCCCATTGGAAACCACCGAATGAAGGAGTGGTGAAGATCAATGTGGACGCAGCATTCCCGCCGGGTGCGGAATACTACTCGGTGGCCTATGTCGCACGAAATAATCAAGGTGAATGTCTATGGTGGGGTGTCTACAAAATTCACGGGAGACCGAAACCTGTCGATGGTGAGGCGTATGCGGTGCTATTTGCACTAAGGAAAGCTCAATTAGCTTTGTTGGAGAGGGTCATCATCGAAGGGGACAACCTTCAAGTTATCACTGCTTTGCGAAATAAAAACTCAAGCTCAGCCTCGTTCGAAGCCTTTATCGATAGCTGTTTACTTATTGCGAGAGACTTTACTTTATGTAGTTTTGAATTTATTAAACGTTCGGGAAATTCTTTAGCGCATACTATTGCTAAAAATCATGGTCATACTTGTAAGGAAGGGGTAATTCTTCCCATGAATTTGACGAATATCGTCTAATAATATTCTCATTTCTCCTAAAAAAAAAATTATTTAATGGTTTTTGGATTATACTAATGTTGGAAGAATTCAAGTAATGAATAAACGGAGTTCAAATGTAATTCTTGAAAATATGGACGGGAGTATAGTAATGATAATTTGTTAGTGGAATATAATTATTAACGATCAAATTTAATTATTTGAATAATTTGAGCTTAATTAATTATTGGGATCCCGACCCATGTTTTCACATTTGATCCCTAAAGCCAAATAGATTATGTAATTAATTGAGAGAATAAATTTCAACCAATGGATTAAAAAGAGAAAGAAGGGGACGGAAACTAAGTCTGAAGAATACTCCATTTTATAGCATAATGCATAGTAATATCTCAACAATCTAAAAACATATCACATTATGTTTATATTAAAACATAAATCAATCATCTTCATATTTTTGTAATATATTTAATGTGTCGAAACTTTTACTATTGGAATAAAATATATTATTTTTTTATCAATTTTGAACAAGTAAAAAAGTTAAAGTCTTATACATTCAATTGGCAAAAATATTTTACTAAACATGTTTCAACTTAATTTCAAGACAATCATATGGAGGTATTGGTTATAGGGTGCAAATTTAGACCGGATTGTCTGTTTTAATAAGAAAATCGGATGCCATAGGATGATTGACACGTGGATAATTTAAATTAGAATATAATTAGTATTCTAATAATTGAAAAAAAAAAGGAAAAAAGAAAACCCCAGCAGAACGCGTGATTTATTAAGAGTTGAGACTTAAAAGTGCCACATGTAAAAAAATTAGTGGAATCCGATTTATATTAAATATCGGCTCATCCGCTCAGAATTTAATATCATTGGTTATATTATCAAATTTGTACCAAAACTTAACTAACTATTAGTACAAATAATTATGCTCCGCATGTAATAAAAGGAATATATTTTAAAATGTAGCTTCTTTATTAATGCATTGAATCACAATGTACTTCAAAGTTACAAATAAAATATATTTACCATTGATAGCCAGATATACCCTCGTACAAAATCACCTACTAGATAATAGTATGATTGTGAATCATTTCATTGCCAACAAAAATTGATTCCTAACAAATAACAAGCATCAGTTGTTCATAACTCAAAACTATTTTATGTACATTATAAAAACAAAAATTTGCATAAAAATGAACAAGTAAATCAATTTAAGAGCATGTAATTGGAAAAAAAATTAAACAACACACCAAAAAATCCAATAAAATGAAGAAAAAAAAATATCTAAACCCAATCAAGAAATTCCAAGGTACACAAAGAATGAAACAAAGATAAATGAAGTAAATGTTAATTTTAGTAAGAGGTGTAGAGATAGAAAAATTACACGGATCTGAGAGAAGCAGCCACACAAAGGTAAACAGTACGGCAATTCACTTCAGCGGTCACGGCTGTGTATCGATGTGTTCGATGAATAAATATATATGTTTATGAAAAGGAGAAAGAGAGGCGGACAACGACATATAAGGATTATTCGTCTTTCGCTTCTTGCTATGAATGGACGACTTAAATAGGCAGGTGATAACTTTTATCTATTCCTTTTTAGTGTGTAATTTTGCGCAAATTATAAAACATTCCATCTACGGTTTTTCATATTTCAAAAATCTTATATATAATAATTAAATTTTTTTCATCTTTTTAATTGTGAAAATGCTGTAATTAAATATTCAATATTTGAGTCTAAATAAGTAAATCATGTTTATCATCTTATTATTACTTTTTATTTATTACACTATGATATTTAATTAACTCAATTTGACTTAATTAACTCAATAAATACTTAACCCTTTTAAAATAAATAATTAATATTTCATTTTAAATTTTAATAATCCCAATATTTTTCTTTTTTGTTACTATTCTGATTGTTTTTTTTTGAGATATGTGTAATATGTTTTTTGTGGGAATAAATCGAACGCAAAAGAGGTGATGAATTTGATTTACACTCTCCTTTGTCTGTAAATTTACTGCAAACATATCGAGCCCAAAGGGAATCGCCACATATTACTGATATGAACCACGGCAACCATGTGACGTGACCCGATAACAATACTTCGATTATGAATTACTGGATCATCCAGACGAAGGAATCAAAGAAATGTAACCGCGATCCGTTGTCTATAAAGAGACAAGAACATTAGTATGTGAAGACGCCACGATCAATTGTGAAAGATTGATTGATAAGTTGGGGTAAACGCATGGAATCCTTCGATATGTTCGAAAAGTTCTTAAAAAACTAGAGAAAATAATCTCAATTTATTAATCAGAATTCTTTCTTCAAATAAGCCAAATTGGCAACCTATTAATAAGACCTAAAAATACTATTTTTTTCATAAGTAAAACGACTCCTACCTAAACTATACTTAGGAATCTTATCATTAAACTAATTCTAACCATTAAGAACTCTAACATAATAAATCGAAAATAAAAAACGTGCATAACTAAATTAAATAACTTGAACATCAAGTCGACTTCTCGTTGACCCTTCTAAACTCGCGTAGACATTAGGTTGTGCAGTGCATCCTCTTCAAGATCGATTTAGATACTCTTACATTCCGAATCACTCCCCGCCCAAAACATAAAAGTTGTAGACCTTTTAGTTGGTTTTCCTCAGTAGTTTAAATCATCTTAATTAGACATTAGATGAGAGAGTTATAACTCGATTGGTAAAGGTGCTAGAAACATGAGAGAATTTTGGGATGCATGGAATTCGGCTTGTCCAACAAATTTCCTTCCTCCTTTTCTTCCAATTCCAAACCATGGACTCTTTAATAAACCCCCTTGTGCTGGTTCTTATCATTTTGAACACGAACTATTTCATTAAACTCATACGCTTTCTCTTCTTCCAATTCTTCGTGTTGGAGCTAGTCAGGATCATATCAATTACATTCCACATGAATTTCCTATGACGATGTAAAGAGTATCGGAGCTTATCCTTTCTTTAGGATATCACATTATTCTTGTAACTTCCCCCGCCATTTTACTTTATCTTTAAGTTTTATTCCATGATAAACTCAATTAAGTTCTAATTTAGCTGTATATAAACACCACATGAGATATATAGTGGTATTCAAGACAAACACTTTCATCTCTATTCTTTGTTTATTTCTTTACATGGTATTAGTTAGGAATTAATCTTACGCCTTTTCTTCCTGGTTTACGGTTCCGTAAATGACTTCCACTGGAACAACTCCTATCCCACTCATGGTTCGCCGGAACGGCGTCAGAACGGCCGGAACGGCCGTTCCGGAACGGGAACGGCGCCCTCCGTTCCAGAATCCATAACCAGAACGGTTTTACACCGTGACCCCTTAGAACGCCGACAAATCGGTGGGATGGGCGAGACGGAGCCACGGAACGGCCCCGACGCGGCCGGAACGGCACTGGAACGGCGCCGGAACAGGAAAAAAAAATTTAAAAAAAAAAACAAATTTAACTAAAAAAAATAAGGAAAAAGAACATAAAAGAAAATAAAAAAAGAAATAATATGATGGTGGTGGCGACGTTAAAGAATGGAGATTTCCCTGAATCACAGATCTTTGGCCTTACTCTTCAATTATATCTTACACAATTCCTACTCGGTATTCAACTTGGTATTAATATTTTTTGTATTTTCATAATATTCTTTGTAATATTTATTTTTGGAAATTATTAAATTGTAATATTGTTAGTAAAAACATATTTGAAATATATTGTATTTTTTTAACAATTTAATTGAAATATGTCCGTTCCGGCCGCGACGCAGCCGCGACGTTGCAACGGAACTGGAACAGCAGTGTCCGCGACAATACACTGTTCCGTTCCGGCGAACCATGATCCCACTACATCCTTCCCATGTTTCCTTCAAACTTGAAGGCCCGAACTATCTTGGATGGCAACCGTTATTCTTGCCATTTCTCCGAAGCAATTCGTTGATGGAGTTTGTGGATGGTTCCAAACCCGCACCCAACAAGAATTTGCCCGATAAAACTCCAAATCCAAAATATTGTATTTGGTTTAGAAATAATCAAGCTCTTCTTGGTTGTATTCTTTCCTAGATCTAGGAAAGGCAAAGCAACTACCTTTTCACAAGTCAACCCGTCTATCTATAGTTCCTTCGCCATTAATTCATTAAGATATTTGGACTTCCCCTATACGGTCCGTTAATGGGTGTCGTTACTATGTTCTATTTGTTGACGATTTTTCACGATTTAGTTTGATTTTTCTCTTATATCGCAAGTCCGATGTGTTTGCTACATTTATTAAATTTAAATCTCTTGCCGAAAATTATTTTTCTTCCTCCATTAAGCAATTACTAACTGATAATGGTGGATAATTTTTGTATAAATCAATTTAAAGAGTTTTTGTCAAAACACGGGATTTTTCATAGGCTCGCATGTCCACATACATCTCAAGAAAATGGGATTGTTGAACGAAAACATCGTCAGATACAAGAAACTTGACTAACCTTACTCGCTCAATCCGAACTAGAACCTCGATATTGGGTTGATGCTTTTCAAACATTGGTTTATCTAATAAATCAATTACCCTACCAATTTCTGAAAATTCTACTGTACCTCAACCCTTATATTTAAAACCTCAAAGTTCAAATCTTGACTTGCCCATACCTTCTCCTCCATTAGCTCAGCCACAAAATTCCATAATTCCATAATCGTTAAAAGGTAATGTACATTCAAGAATATAGAGAAATAACATTATAAAATGAAATGACAACGTTCAAAAGAGATTTATTTAAATCACAATATTGGAAAGCCCACTAAAATCCAATTCTTATCCACACTTCATTAGAATCTAATTGGCTAATTGAACTTGTGTTTGGCTAAGCTTATAAGATGTTTAAGAGCTTATAAACTCATTTAAAGTGTCTGGTAATTAAAAAAGAAAAAATAAATTTTAATTGTTTTAAAAATAAGTTGTTGGGGAGCAAATAAGATCTTTTTTAATAGTACATCTACCCCACCTTTTTTATTTAAGATCTTATAGTAACGAATAAAAATTGCAAATAAGCTTATCATCCAAACACTTTAAAAAATAATTCTAAAAATAAGACGTGACAGCTTATCAACTCTTAAAGCATCTTATTAGACGTAAGTGTTTATCAGCTATTTAAAATAAGCTCAGCCAAATGGGCTTTTATAGGGTGTTTGGCTAAGCTTATAAGATGTTAAAATGAGTTTAGAAGATGTTTAAGAGCTTATAAGCTCTTCCAAAGTGTTTGGTAAGTTTTAAGAAAATATCTTATGTTTTTCAAAAATAAGTTGTTGGAGAGCAAATAAGATTTTTTTTTTTTTTTTAAATACCTCTAACTCACTTTTTTATTTAAGATCTTATGATGAGTAAAAATAGCTTATATGATTATTACACAAACACTTTAAAAATGCATTTTAAAAATAAGATGTAACAACTTGTCAGCTCTTATAACATATTATCTGATGATGCTAATTACTTAGATCACCTGGGGTATGTAGAAAATGAGCTGGGAGAGCAAAGCAGATCAGTAGCTTGACAACTTGATGATCCTGAGGTACCTGCGATCATAGAACACATGAACTAAGCCGGGGGTTGATCCGGCGGAAACCCCTCCGACGCTCAAGTCAGACATGCTGATCATAGAAATAATCCAGAGAATACAGTTAATCGTATTGCTCAGTTAATAGGACGTACCTTAAGGAATGAGTTCAAACCTTTATTTATAGCTTAGTTGAGATTGTCGGACCCAAGCCTTACTTGAAGGTGATTGGGCCTCGGAGATAGTGGTCTTCGATATTGGGCTCGTGGCCCAGTAGGTAAATAATTTGTAGGCCCATTGGGTTGGCCCAATTAGGCATATCATTAAGCCCCCCACTCTCGAGTCGATGTAGGGGCCATGTTGAAATGGGTGGCATATCGTGTCGAGAGTAAAAATTGTAGTAGTCGCTGGTGTGCGAAAACGCGTTGGAGCGTGTGTCGGAGGGGCGTGAATGCGCATTGGTGCATAACGCGACCAAGTTGTCGCGATGTAAGTTAATTGAGTCGTCGGTTTTGTTCCGCGACGATGTAGTAGCGAATTATCTCCTCGTGGGAGTTGTCTCGTCGCGGGGTAATAGTGTTAATCGAGTTATCTCCTCGTGGGAGTTGTCTCACGATAATGTGGTAGCACGGATCAAGTAATCTCCTCGTGGGAGTTGTTTCTGGGGTAATAGAGTTGATCGAGTTATGTCCTCGTGGAAGTTGTCTCACGATAATGTAGTAGCACGGAGCTAGTATTCTCCTCGTGGGAGTTGTTATTTTTCGACATTGTCAATGTTTTGACGCGTTGCTTATATGTGTTTACATATAGCCTTGTGCGTGATGTACTTGAGGAGGGGATCAGACTCTCAAGATTTTTTTATGGGGGTCGTGCCCCTTGTTAGACCTCGTGGGTCGTAAGTATGTTTGGACCGTGGCCACGTTTTAATGAAGGACCCATCGAAAACAAGTAGATAAATTTTGAGTAATCAAGCTGGCCAGGCTATATAGATTCTCATAATATCTCTAAGTGTTTCTAGGGTTGTAATCGTGCTAACTTGAGCTTGCGATTATGTAGTGCATTGCGAGCGAGTTGTCTCTTCAAGAGGGTTGTCTTGCAGCGAAGTTGTAGGAGCATTGGATGACACACGATTGAGGAGCGTGCGGATTGAGGTTGCTCTGAGCGAGTTGTCTCCTCGTGGGAGTTGTTTCGCAGCGAGTCTTATTATCGAGCGAGGTTGTTGTACGTGGGAGTTGCCTTGCAACGGATTTGTAGTATCGAGAGAGTTGGCTCCTCGTGGGAGTTGTCTCGCTACGGGTTCGTAGTACCGAGCGAGTTGGCTCCTCGTGGGAGTTGCCTCGTTGCGGGTCGTAGGATGGAGCGAGTGGTCTCCTTGTAGGAGTTATCTCGCTGTGGGTTCGTAGAACCGAGGGAGTTGACTCCTCGTGGGAGTTGCCTCGCAACAGGTTATATGACTGAGCAGGTTATCTCCTCGTGGGAGTTGTCTTGCTGCCGGTTGTAGTACCGAGCGAGTTGGCTCCTCGTGGGAGTTGTCTCGCTACAGGTTGTAGTATTGGGCGAGTTGGCTCCTCGTGGGAGTTGTCTCGCTACGAATTGTGGGACAGAGCGAGTGGTCTCCTCGTGGGAGTTATCTCGCTGTGGTTATGAGACCCGAGGGAGTTGGCTCCTCGTGGGAGTTACCTCGCAACGGGTTATAGGACGGAGCGAGTGGTCTCCTCGTGGGAGTTATCTCGCTATGGTTTCGTAGACCCGAGGGAGTTGGCTCCTCGTGGGAGTTGTCTCGCTGCGGGTTGTAGTACTCAGCGAGTTGGCTCCTCGTGGGAGTTGTCTCGCTGCGAATTGTGGGACGGAGCGAGTGGTCTCCTCGTGGGAGTTATCTCGCTGTGGTTATGAGACCCGAGGGAGTTGGCTCCTCGTGGGAGTTACCTCGCAACGGGTTATAGGACGGAGCGAGTGGTCTCCTCGTCGGAGTTATCTCGCTATGGTTTCGTAGACCCGAGGGAGTTGGCTCCTCGTGGGAGTTGTCTCGCTGCGGGTTGTAGGACGGAGCGAGTGGTCTCCTCGTGGGAGTTATCTCACAACGGGTCATAAGACGGAGCGAGTGGTCTCTTCGTGGGAGTTATCTCGCTATGGTTTCGTAGACCCGAGGGAGTTGGCTCCTCATGGGAGTTGTCTCGCTGCGGGTTGTAGGACGGAACGAGTTATCTCCTCGTGGGAGTTGTCTCGCTACGGGTTCGTATACCGATGGAGTTGGCTCCTCATGGGAGTTGTCTCGCAACGGGTTTGTAGGACCGAACGAGTTTGCTCCTCGTGGGAGTTGTCTCACGGCGGGTTTGTCTCGCAAGCCCCCCACTCTCGATTCGATGTGGGAGCCTAGTCGAAAAAGGTACCGGATCGTATTGAGAGTAGATCGGTGCTGTAGTCTTGCGTTAATAGTTGGCATGGCGTGGAGAAATAATTTTTTTTATTTTTTTTTATTTTCCATTTGATAGCGAACGCAATTTGGTAGGTGCGTTAAAGAGCTCGCGCAATTTGGTGGAGCGCGTTGAAATTCTCGTGCGATTTGGTGAAGCGAGTCAAAATCTACGCGCAATTTGGTGGAGGGCGGTGAAAGTTCCGTGCAATTTAATGAATCGAGGTGAAATCGGCACGCGATTTGGTTGAGCGGGTCCAAATTCCCACGCAATTATGTTTAACCAGTAGAAAACCGCACGCGATCGGTTAGGTGTAGACATACCCGCGCGACTTGATGGAGTAGCGCACAATTTGATGTAGAAGAAGGGGGCCGCACGATTTGATGTAGAGGATAGGTGATGGGGTGATGGGACGCACATTAATGGAGGAGATAGAGACTTGATTTGGGAGGTGCATTGATGAGCTCCACGTGCTGCTCCCTCTTTTCCTTTTTTTTTTTTTTTCTTTTTTTTTGTTTTTTTGTGTAAATAGTGGCGCGCGCGCCCCGAGGCAGGTAAAGGCAGCCATGTGGGGCTGACGCACGGTTTGGAGGGAGCCGTTTGCTAGGAGGCGCGCGGGCGTGCTGACGCGCGCGATCTGAGCGCATGTCTGGCGCGTGTTGTGCACGCGCAATTCTATTATTATTTTTTTTTTTTTGTTTTTTTTTTTTTTTTTTAATTTATTTGACGTCCGCGCGCGCGTTTGGCGCGTGTACGCCACGCGCGCGCTGTGCACGCGCTACTCCTTTTTGTTTTTTTTTGTTTTTTTTTTCGTCTTCTTCTCCATCTTTCTTCTTTTTTTTCCTATTTTCTCATCTTCTTCTTCTTTTTTCTTCTTCTTCTTTTTCTTTTTTCTTCATCTTCTTCTTCTTTTTCCTATTTTCTCATCTTCTTCTTCTTTTTTCTTCTTTTTTTTTTTTCTTCATCTTCTTCTGGGGTCTTGCGTGCGCGATTTTACCCTTTTTTTGGTGGTTGATGTTCATCCCTTGGGATGTTCTATTTTTTGAGTAGGAAGATTATACTCGTCTCTTGCGATGTGATGTGAACCCACTTGGGATTGAAAGGTAAGGGTGATGTCCAACATTGGGATGTGTTAACCAACCACTGTAGGATGAGGCGCTCGAGACCTATGGTCTGAGGTGAATGCACACGGTTGTGTCGTTGCTTCAGTGACAACACGAGTTGAAGCTTTCGCGGTCGTATGCTAAAGGTCCTTGTCGGTTATCTGAACCGTTAGAGGAGCAAGTAGAAGTTGATATTGTTGAAGTTTCGGCGATCATACGCTGAATGTCCTCTTCGGTTATCTGAACCGTTCGAGGGGGGGCGGAAGTAGGCCCCCAGAGAGTCGATGACCAATGGCGAGCAAAATATTTTGGGGGCACTATAAACCCCCAGGGAGTCGATAACCCTCAGCGAACGAAATGTTTTGGGGGCAGATGTAAGCCCCCAGGGAGTCGATAACCCTTGGCGAGCGAAATGTTTTGGGGGCACTGTATACCCCCAGGGAGTCGATAACCCTTGGCGAGCGAGATATTTTGGGGGCAGATGTAAGCCCCCAGGGAGTCGATAACCCTTGGCGAGTGAAATATTTTGGGGGCAGATCTAAGCCCCCAGGGAGTCGATGCAGTGGTGTCATAGGTGGCTCCACATGTGGAGCAGGTGTTGGTGCGTTGGGAGCATTTGCTCCCATCGTGGCGATATATTGGGTCACGGCCTCTGTGGCCGCGCGAGTTGACGCTTCTGCTATCATGCGTTGGAACGCATCCTCGGTTATTTGAACCATTCGAGGAGCAGGGAGTGGTGGATCGGCGAGTGGTGGGTCCCGAGGGGGGATCACCTGAACCTCGCGAGGCGGATCCATGGGACGTGGAGGAGGTGGCAAGCCAGAGCCTCCACGAGGTGGGAGGTCGTTAGCTGTGTCATTTTTTCTCCGAGCAGACGCCTCAGGAGGATCTTGTTGGCTACGTGATCTGGTTTGCATCGTTCCCACAGACGGCGCCAAAATGATGATGCTAATTACTTAGATCACCTGGGGTAGTGTAGAAAATGAGCTGGGAGAGCAAAGCAGATCAGTAGCTTGACAACTTGATGATCCTGAGGTACCTGCGATCATAGAACACATGAACTAAGCCGGGGGTTGATCCGGCGGAAACCCCTCCAACGCTCAAGTCAGACATGCTGATCATAGAAATAGTCCAGAGAATACAGTTAATCGTATTGCTCAGTTAATAGGACGTACCTTAAGGAATGAGTTCAAACCTTTATTTATAGCTTAGTTGAGATTGTCGGACCCAAGCCTTAATTGAAGGTGATTGGGCCTCGGTGATAGTGGTCTTCGATATTGGGCTCGTGGCCCAGTAGGTAAATAATTTGTAGGCCCATTGGGTTGGCCCAATTAGGCATATCATTATCAGACGTAAGAGTTTATCTATTGTTTAAAATAAGCTCAGCCAAACAGGCCTAAGACATTTTATCTTATCCACGAATTTATCACTTCCAAGCTATGTACGTAAGTTCTTTAAAAATTGATGGTATCACAAACACCATAAATAAATTCCAAGAAGCCATGAAAGAGCGTCAATGTATAAGTGAAAGAGAATAGGAGAGATGATTACTTCCGGTCCCAAACATTTACAACAACAATTTGGAGAATTGAAGGAAGAAAATACAAGAGATGACTGTCAAAGTAATAAAATTTTTATATGGTGTTGAAAAATGTATAAAATTTTGTCAATGTGTAGTTAGTTAGTTACAATTGTTAGTTTGCATAATTTTGTTTTGCAGCTGACATAATAATTCACATTCAACTGCTTTCGTAGTAAGGAGGGATCAACTTTAAAAGCCTCACAATTCGGGCTGGGCACAGGTCGGTTTTATCAGCCAACCGACCCGCTTTTATCGAGCAATAATTTTTTGGTGGATAATTTTATTGTTGGGCCGGCAATTTTATCGACCTATATATAAATTGGTCGGTTGGTGGTTTTCAGTTTACTTAAAAGTCAGTTGGTCGGTTAATATCGGCAACCGACTTTTGTAATAATTAAAATTAGGGTCTATTAGATATAACCCCCTTAAACATTCAAATAATAGGGGTAGATCCAAATTTAAAGTTGCCATTTTGATAAAAACCCAAACTTTTCTAAATTACATAATTACCCTCAATCAAATCCCACAAATCCCGTTACTTTACCTTTTGAAATAATATCAAATTTCTCCCTATTTTCCCGTTAAAACACTATCACCACAAACCCACTATCAAAAAAACTGCAAAACCTCCCAAAACAAAGAAATTTGCACGGCCGTGGATTGGCGATTTTTCTGCACTCCGACCAAGCCTCCGTAGGTACGTCGTCGCCACTCGCTGAATCGCTATCATCCATCGATTTGTTGATATGTTTTGGCTAAATCGACTATCACGTTTGTGTAATTGCAGATCTGTTATAATCGCATACCGAATTCGAGCACTAAATCAGTGATATTGCAACAATTGATGGGCAGGACATCCACCAGAAGTGATATCGTCGTTGGCCGCCGTTGCCGCCGCCGTCACTGCTCCAATCTAGGGTTACTCAAATCTAGGATTACTAAAATCTAGGGTTTTGATAATTCTTTGGCCCATAGTTGATTAACGAGATGCGTAGTCGAATTACATATGTATTAATATACTATCCCATATCATTTAATAGACTATCCCACTGGTATAATTTTACTGTGGATCTCGTTAATCGACTATGGGCCGAAGAATCATCAAAACCCTATATTTGAGAAGTGACGGCGGCAGATTTGTGTTTTAAAATTAATAGACTGTCTCATATCTTTTAATAGACTATCCCATGTATCTAATTGGACTATGGGTTTAGTTATTTGACTATTGGGCCGAAGAATCAACAAAATCCTAGATCTGATAAGTGATGGCGGCGGATTTGTGTTTTAATATTGATAGACTATCCCATATCATGTAATAGACTATCTCATTGATCTAATTCGACTATGGATCTCGTTAATCGACTATGGATCCCGTATTATTCAACCACATAGTATATTAATAATTTCAATATAGTACATTAATCTGCTATGATAGTATATTACGGTTATAGTAGTGATATGAAATTGTGTTACAAACAATATACCACTGAAATGGCAAGAACATTGAGAACAAAACCAACGTAAAGTATTCCAACATAACCAATAAAATAGTACATTAATAATCTCATAATTTCAATCTAGGGTTTTGATAAAATACTTAAAACACATCATAACACAATCAAACCAATATGTCGAGTTAAAAAACTCTAGTACATTAATAATCTCATAATAGTATAATAAAATGATAATGTTTCAACAACTGAAAGAAAACTTGCATCAAAACATGAGATGGAAAACTGAACTTTATCAACAAAATGCGTGGATAAGGTCGATGCATGAAGGAGATATATAGCACGAAATATTACCATGTTGCCATAAAAGAGAGGAGAAAAATGAACACAATCGCATTCAAAATGGAAGATGATCATATACCACAGACAGGGGCGGAACTAGGATCAAAAGGTAGGGAGAGCTAACTAAAATGTCGGTGTTCAGGGCAGTGTCCCGAAAAAAAATTTAGGTTCACAAGGCACTGCAAAAATAAGTTTATATTGATAATTTTTAATAAAAATGACATATATATTATAATTTTATCATATTTTAAGCATGATGAAAAAATCTAAATTAATCCAAATTATTCTAATAATGTATCGTACTTAATATTATGATAAAAGAAAATAAAAAATAAGTAAGTATTCATAAATTTTATTTAAAATAATATAAGTTGTAGCCATTTTATTTTTTATATATATATATATATATATATATATATATATATATATATATATATATATATATATATATTAATATATATATAAAATTATGGAGAAGAAACAAAAATATTAAGAATTATGAACACATATTTACAAAAACTTTAGGAGGGCCAAAAGTAATATTAAAAAAATATAATACGAAAATACCTATAAAAATAATAATAATAATAATCTTAGGTGGTCAACAGCCACCTTGCCCCTTGTAAGTTCCGCCAATGACCACAGATGTTAGTCATTGGCAACAAGGTTGTACTTTATTTTATTTTCCATAATTATTCACTACATCTCCATGTTACATAGATGCTGATCTATTTTTTTTATTTTTTATTTGGTAATGAAAGAACCCACAGTCAACCATATAAGAGTATTGGATAAACCTATACTTTCGTATAATAGTTTGCAAACCATACGAGAGGCATAAACCACACTAGGCTAACCATGTGTGACAATCTTGACCTAGCGACCGTTGGGAAAAAGCTTCGAACTTGGGCCAATTGACACAGACCCACTTGATCCAACTACTAGGCCATCCCTTACGGAACAAATGAGAGATGATCAGCAATATTCCAAAGCTGGAAAAATTTGGAAGCGGCTAAAGGTTAATCAGATGATAGTGTTCCTTGATAAGATGGAGTTACGAGCATCTTTATCAAAATTGTTGAAGATCGTTGAGAAGGATCTCAAAAAGGTCATACAAGAATTTTTTTCTCAGGTCGTAATTGTTGAATTAGACACAAAATTTGAATGGAGGAAAGGGAAAAAAAACAGAGATTAGGCAAGGCGTGTCGGAGAAACTTTCTTCAAGATAATTATTTCCCCACTACGTTGCAAATGGCTTCGACGGAAATATTATCTCCAGGATACAATGCCTTAACACAATAATCTAGATTGCAATTCTAGATTATCTATGAATATTAGAACTCAACCCAATAAATATAGAGGAGAAAGATAGCAGGGGAATTTAAAATGGGAATTAAAGAAAGTATTTTTCATATATGAATTCTCTGGAATAAAGAATATTTATAATAGTAGAAGTGTCTTTCTAAGAAGACACTTTCAATAAACATTTGCACCGTTTCTTTTCAAAAGACCAGTTATCCAAGTATATCTTTTAAAGAACCGTTTCAAAACTACACATTGTTTTATTTATTTATTCTTCTTATTTTATTTCCTGTATTGTATATATTATAAATATATATATAAAAAATCTTAGAAAATAATTTATATGTAAATTCATATAACAATCCCCCACTAATTTACATATAACATACGACATAATTAAAACCTATACAAAGATGGGATTTATGCAGTGTATATCCCCAAGTGGACTAAACCTTAAACTTGGGGCTGAATATGAACTGCAAGAAAACATATTCACACCACATATGAGTTCTAACTTCAAACTTCGGTAGCGCATTAAATGGGCCTTGCGCTAAATCCTGCTTAGCAAGTACTCGTAAGATTTACCAATATAATCTATAAGAAGCGGCCTCTCACTTCTCTACTTGCAAAGGTAAACTTATCACAGGTGTTCACAACTCACCTTACTTAGATAAAGCTATAAGTTTATTAAGGACTTGTAGTCCAACCTTCTGTTGTGATATTTAGTGCATTAACCAATATGGGACTTTTTAAAGAAATAGTAAACCCCCACTATTCCTCATATAATGCACTTGAAATGTATCCTAGTTTCCATTTCACTAGATATCTCTGGTTGAATTGCCTTTTAAACTCTAAATTTTGATTGCCAACATTGGTGGTATCAAAGTATTAGAGTTGGTTTCAATCAAAGTATCAATTTGTTGGTAATAGCCCCATATTCTTCATGGTTTCGAATATTTTATCTCCGGATAACGGCTTTGTGAAAGGGTCTGCTAGCATTTGTTTCGTAGGTAAGTATTGCAATACAACTTTTCCCTTTTTCACGAGCCTTCTAACAAAATTATATCTCATAGATATATGCTTACTATTGCTTGTGATTCTTTCATTCTTTGCATTATGGATTGCAGCTTGATTGTCACAGTACAAAGTAATCGACTTTCCAGGTGAATCAATAAAAGGAATACTCCGTAGGAATCTCGTAAACCATATTATTTCTTTACTTGCAATTGACATTGCAATATATTCAGATTCCATAGAAGATAATGCCACACAATTTTGTTTCTTGGAAGACCAAGCAACAATTGCTCCACCTAAGGTAAACACCCACCCACTGGTAGATTTTGAGCTCTCTTTATTGGATGCCCAATTTGCATCACTGTAACATTCAAGTACAAAACTTGTACACTTATAATGCAGCCCATAATTTAGAGTATTCTTCAAATATCTCAATACTCTATGTAATTCTTTCCAGTGATGTTCACTAGGATTGCTAGTGAATCTACTCAATATGCCGACGGCACATGCAAGATCAGGTCTTGTATGATTTACAGCATACATGATGCTCCCAATAATCTTGGCATATTCTTCTTGATTTACTGTTGTTCCATCATTAGGAACTAACTTAACATGAGGGTCGATAGGTGTATTGGAAGGTTTACAATCAAAATGATTGAATTTCCTCAACACCTTTTCAATATAATGTGATTGAGTTAAAATAAACTCACCATCTCTTTTAAGGACCTTAACCCCCAAAATAACATCAACAGGACCTAAGTCCTTCATATCAAATGCTTGTTTTAAATAATCTTTGGTTTCATTAATACAATCCATACTAGTGCCAAAAATTAAGAGATCGTCAACATAAAGAGTAACAAGTACTTTATAATCGCAAGTGATTTTAGTAAATACACAACTCTCTACTTTACTACTCTTAAAGCCGATTTTCTTAATTTCAGTTTTAAATTTCTTATACCATTGCCTAGGTGCTTGTTTGAGCCCATATAGAGATTTGTTCAATTTACAAACTTTATGCTCTTGTCCTTTGACCACATAGCCTTCAGGTTGATCAATATAAATTTCTTCTTCTAAATCGCCATTTAGAAATGCGGTTTCAACATCCATTTGATGAACATCGAGTTTATACATAGAAGCAATAGCAAACATACTTCTAATAGAAGTGAATTTAGTAACCGGAGAAAAAGTCTCAAAATAATCAATTTCTTCCTTTTGACTAAAACCTTTAGCTACAAGTCTTGCTTTATATTTATCAATTGTTCCATTTGTTTTGAGCTTCTTTCTCAAAACCCATTTGCAGCTAATAGGTTTAGTATTGGGAGGAAGATTAGTGAGAGTCCAAGTATTATTATCACATATAGATTTAATTTCATCATCCATGGCCCTTTTCCACATATTTGCATCAGGAGAAGACATAGCCTCTTTGAAGGATTTTGGATCTTCTTCCAAAAAATATGTAAGCATATGAGGACCAAAATTCTTTGCTATTCTTTGTCTTTTACTCTTTCGCAATTCAGGTAATTCATTTTCTCTCTCAATATTATCATTTATATCATCATGTGAATGACTATTATTCAGAGAGGTAGAAGTAGCATCAGATAAATGCAAATCAAGATCAGCAGATAAATCCTTTTCTACATCAAGTTTATCAATATCTTTAATAGTTAAATGTTCAAAGAAAATAGCATGGGCAGATTCAAACACTCTATTTGAACCAATATCTAAGAATCTAAAAGCTTTACTATGATTCGAGTAACCAAGAAATATTGATTTAATTGATTTACTACCCAATTTTGGTCTTTTCAAAGTAGCATCTAAAGCAAAAGCAATGCAGCCCCAGACTTTAAAGTAAGTAATATTTGGTTTTCTATTATTCAATAATTCATAAGGGGATTTCATATACTTTTTACTAATAATTCTATTAGTAATATAACATGCAGTAAGTAAGGCTTCACCCCAATAGTGCATAGGCAATTTAGAGTGAATGATCATAGCACTAACCATTTCTAATAAAGTCCTATTTTTCCTTTCGGCTACACCATTTTGAGGTGGTGTATTGGGTGCAGAAAATTCTCTAACAATTCCATTTTGTTCACAGAATGTAATTAAATCATTTAATCTATATTCACCTCCTCTATCGGATCTCAATGTTTTAATTTTCTTATTGGTTTTATTCTCAATTTCTTCTTTAAAAATCTTGAATTTTTCAAAGGCCTCGTCTTTTGTTTTCAATAAATAAACATAGGTAAATTTCGAAAAATCATCGGTAAAAGTAATAAAATATATTTTTCCTCCTCTAGTTAAAATATCTTTATTATCACAAATATCCGTATGAATTAATTCTAATAAAGATGAAGTTCTATTCACAGATTTAAATGGAGGTCTAACTATTTTAGATTGGGCACAACACTCACATGTATTCATAGATAGAATATTTTTAGATTTAGGAACTAAGTCATAAGAGATCATACGTTGCATAGCATTTACACCAATATGTCCTAATCTTGAGTGCCAAAGAGAATTAGAATCATGCTCAACAATATAAGAAGAACTGGTAATATTCTTATTGATACTTAACAAATACATATTATCTTTCACATAGCCTTTCCCAACAAATGATCCCTTTTTAGAGATGATCACTTTTTGGGATTCAAATGTAATTTTAAAGCCATTTTCATCAAGCCTATTTATTGATACAAGACTCTTTCTCATGCCAGGAATGTGATACACATCTCGAAGAGTAAGCACTTTTCCAGAAGAAAGCGAAATTTGCACTGTTCCTTTTCCCATGACTGTACTCGTAGATGAATTTCCCATGTAGACAGTTTTGGAGCCATTCATCTCTTCACATGTTTTGAATAAATTTTTGTATGGAGTGACATGGCAAGTTGCTCCAGAATCCAGCCACCAATTTTCGTCGGTGTGCACCATACAGACTTCGGTAAGAACAGCAACAAAATCCTCTTTTACCAAATTTGCTTCATCTTTCTTTTGGCCTTTTCGATGACGGTAAAACCGGGCTGTATGGCCTGGTTTTCCACAAACAAAACAAGGACCATACTTCTTTTTCTTGTTTTCATCGTTAGACTTTTGAAAGGAATGTTTCCTCTTTTTTGAACCATGCTTGAATTTTGGAGTCGTTTTCGAATTAGAAGCTTCGAGGTTGTGCACTTTCTCGATTTTCTCGGAATTAGTCGAAATCGATCTCTTTCGAGATTCACTCTCAATTTGAATGTGTTGAAGTAACTCGTTCAAACCGAGAGCCTTCTTCTTGTGTTTCAACTTACTTTGGTAATCATTCCAAGAAGATGGAAGTTTACCAATAATAGTCGAAACTTGAAAAGTTTCGGAAATTGCTTCTCCAGCATCAGCACACTCCGTAGCAATGTCACATAACTCATTTACTTGATCAATAATAGGCTTGGAATCCACCATTTGATATTCTATGTATTTGTTTATCAAATAAGATTTATTACCAGCATCTTCATTAACGTACCTGCGTTGTATAGCATTCCAAAGTTGGGCGGCGGTGTTGTGGACATGGAACACGTTAAATAATGCGTTGCTCATTGATTGCAGAGTTGTGAATCGGCAAACATAATCGTCATCATCCCACTTTTTCCGTTTGTCCGTCAATTCCCTTGCTTCTTGAGCCGTAAGCACCGTTTGCGTTGAACTTGTTGCGTCGGGTTTTGGATCAGTCAGCACATATGCAACCTTTGCAATTGTTAGCAAATACATGATCTTCATGCTCCACCGTTTGTAGTTTATTCCATTGAATCTTTCCAGCATCTCCACGTCTTGAAATTGTGCCTTGAGTAGTGATGAATCCATTGGAAGTATAATTATCTTGAAATTGTTGAATTAGACACAAAATTTGAATGGAGGAAAGGGAAGAAAAACAGAGATTAGGCAAGGCGTTTCGGAGAAACTTTCTTCAAGATAATTATTTCCCCACTACGTTGCAAATGGCTTCGACGGAAATATTATCTCCAGGATACAATGCCTTAACACAATAATCTAGATTGCAATTCTAGATTATCTATGAATATTAGAACTCAACCCAATAAATATAGAGGAGAAAGATAGCAGGGGAATTTAAAATGGGAATTAAAGAAAGTATTTTTCATATATGAACTCTCTTGAATAAAGAATATTTATAATAGTAGAAGTGTCTTTCTAAGAAGACACTTTCAATAAACATTTGCACCGTTTCTTTTCAAAAGACCAGTTATCCAAGTATATCTTTTAAAGAACCGTTTCAAAACTACACATTGTTTTATTTATTTATTCTTCTTATTTTATTTCCTGTATTGTATATATTATAAATATATATATATAAAAAATCTTAGAAAATAATTTATATGTAAATTCATATAACAGTAATATAATAGTAAATTGCATGTGCAGTTCTGGAAATTAAGAGGGTGTTTGGCTAAGCTTATAAGATGTTTAAAAGAGCTTATAAGATGTTTTAGAGCTTATAAGCTCTTCCAAAGTGTTTGGTAAATTTTTAGAAAAAGATCTTTTTTTTTTTTAAATAAGTTGTTGGAGAGCAAATAAGATCTTTTTAAATAAGTACCTCTACCCCACCTTTTTATTTAAGATCTTTTAATGAGTAAAAATAGGAAATAAACCCATTATCCAAACACTCTAAAAATTAATCCAAAAAATAAGATGTTACAGTTTATCAGCTCTTAAAACATCTTATCAGATGTAAGAACTTATCAGCTGTTTAAAATAAGCTTACCCAAACACCCTCTAAGTATTATTACAAAATATGATAATAAACTTTATAAAATTGGCATTTGAACTTCTAAAAACTAGAAAGGAACTCTTGAAAATAGGTAGTCACCTTTAAAAAATAGAGTATTTAAATAAAAAAAACTGTAGTACTTTATTGCAAACTTGTAATATTGTATTTCAAAAATTAAGTATTTCAATATAATATAATATTGAGACAATTTACATTTTTTTGTCTCATGTGTTTGCACCGATTCTCCTTTTCGTCCCCATGTATCGAGCTAACCATTTGTAGACACATATTTGGTTCCTGAGTCAACTGGTTGTTTATATTTAGAATAACTATTATTTTAGTTCTATAATTAAAATTTAGAATTATTTGGGGTTATAAAAGAATATTGTTTTTGAAACATTACCCATAGGCCTTTAAATACATCCTCGTAATTTCAAACGTTATTATAACTCAAATTTCACCAATTGATTTTTTTACAGTGACTCGGTCATTAATTAACATTGACTTTTTTTTTTCTACCTTGTGACAATGTTAATGTGTTGACATATCAACACAATAATATATACAAACAAAAAACATAAAAATAAAAAAATTCCCAGAATGTTGCTTTGTATACTAGGTATGTCATCAACATGGAAGATAATTGCTAAATGTTTTCTTTTTAATTTTATTTTTCTGGCAGTGCTGTTGTGTTGACTGGTAGTGTGTTTGTGTTCACTGATAATAATAGGGCTGGATTTTTTACCAAATTGCCCTACCAATCTATTGTTATGCCGAATCTCTGTGAATTATTACCGTACCCTATCCTACCATACCGAAATATTTTAGTAGAACAACGGTACTCAATATTATTAAAACAGTAATATCTACCGAAATATTATTGTTAAATAAAATATTTTAATAACTAATTTATTATATATAAAAAGTGAACAAAGTATCATAAGTTAAAACTAGGGGTTATATGAGATAAACCCCTCATACAATTTCTTTAGAGGCATAAATTCACTTTTTTATCCATTATTAGGGATAATCCCTCACTTAGCATAACACCCCATTTACCCCTATTATATTAATAAAAATATTATTAAACTATTTTTGCATAATCAAATCTCGCTAATTTGAAGTTCACTGCTAATCTCTCTCCTAAAATAACTACCCTCAAATCTCGTGTATAGAAACCCAATAATTTTTTTTTTCAGAAAAGGTTAATTTTTCTTCTTTTTTTTTTTAATTTCGACTGAAGGGTGTTTTTTTTATTTTAACTATTTTTATTTTGGAGTTTTCCTTATAAGAAAATTAGAAAATTCAGATTTGTTTTATAAATATTTTTGTTTTTTAATTTTGATTTTTACTTTTTAATTTTTTTTAATTATGTTTTCACATATGGATTTAAAAAAATAAATTTTAACAAACTGAAATCCACTATAACTTTTTGAAAACCACTATTTAATTAACGAAAATAACTATGCAGTTAATAAAAACTACTATGTAATTAACGTATTTCATTACGAAAATTCACTATAAACTTATTGAAAACCACTATGTAATTAGTGTATTCCATTACGAAAATCCACTACAACTATCAAAATTCACAACGAAAATCACCCGAAATCCACTACGATTTTATTGATATCCATTACGAAATTACCGAAATTCACTACAAAATTTTAGTAGCGAACTCTATAAATATAGATATGCAAACCAGTGACAATAAAAATACAATGTGCTTAACAAAAAACCAAAATGCCTTCGAGAAACCTAACAAAAACTGCCACAAAAAATCAAAATCAGCGAAAACCAACTAAGAATTCTAAGAAAACTACTAAAAAAAATTAAATTAAATTATGAGGCTATACAGTCGCAATTGATGGGCAAATGTATTGAAGATGTATTGAACCACAGGTGCTTCATTAGAATGTTGAATGTTTCATACTCGGGAATCGGGATCAAAGTACTCCACAAACCCACTTTTGTATTTCTCTGCATCACAAAGTTATATGAGCATAGTTAATTACTCAATAAGCATGTCACATCATTTTTTGAGTTTCAATTTACATAAGACAACAACCACCACATATTATTAATCATTAAATTGATAATTTCAAAAAAAACCAACAACAGTTTTATCCCACAACCACTGCACTAGCACAAAAAAATTTGGTTAGGTGGTATGTTATAATTAATACTAGTGTAATACTGCTTGAGGATCTAAGAGATCTGAAATAATAACGATGTAAGTTAATGTGAAAGAATTCTTATAAAAAAAAGGTAATGTGAAAGAATATTATTTGACATCAGAAGAATAAATAAATAAATAAATAACCTGAAATCATGGGATGAAAATAAAAAAACCTAAAGAGTTAATGTTTTTTCGCATACCTTATAACTAATCTGCAACTGTCGAGAAATATGACGCAGTGAATTTATCTACGCGCCAACAAAATGCAGAGGGAAGGAGACGAATCGTTCTGCGTTTTGGGAAAAAAACATACCAACATTGTAGGTATGTGGATCTTGTCGGCAATGAGTGAGGAAGATTAACAGGATGCACGGAGGTGGTAGTGTGTAATGAGTGGTGGCGGCGGTCGTGGAGAGAAAAGAGAGGGACAACCGGCAGGAGGTCTCGCAGAGGAGAAGGAGGGCGGAGATGGTGTTGTCGTCCGATGGGAGGCGAGGGCATGGGGGTGGGTTGTGGAGAGAAAGGGAGAAGGGAACGAGAATGAGTGAGACGGGACGGGTTAAGAGAGTTGTGGGTAGGTTAAAGAAATTGAGAAAGAGTAAAAGATGTTATTAGTAATATAATTTGTTTAATAAAATACAATTGGATTTATCTCTTAAATGGAGAAAACCAAAAAAAAAAAAAAAAAAGGATTTTATGTAATGATACAATGCATACGAGGGGGTTTTCTCAAATAATCATTTAAAACTAATTATCCTCTTTAGGTATATTAAAAATATTTTAAATTGCTTTATTAATGATGACATAATTAATGTTAAGAATTATTAAGTTATAATTTTATTTAAAAAATATTTTATATTAGTAAATTAAGAATATATATTTAGAATATTTATATTTTAAATGAGCTTATTTTAGATACAACCCTGTGTACCAAATAAACTAAGGATAAACCCCAGTCAAAATCATCCTTTGACATACTCCCTTGTAGACGCGGAAGTATTGTACTATGCTTATATGCAATTTATGGACAAAATGTATTCAACGTTTCTGGTCTTGCATTTAACATTTTCGCTTATTTATTTATTTATTTATTTATTTATTTATTTATTATTTTTTTAATACACCTGATTGTTTAACTTATATATTTTTTAATTTTATTTCTTTTTTATTTTATTTATTTTTTTTTAATTTTTTTAACTTTTTTTTAAACCAATATGTTTATTGTATTGAAAATAACTACATGTAACTGTAGTAAACTATAATAATTCGTAGTTATGTTCTTTTTTTTTACCATATATTTTAGTCGATCAATTATATACACACACGAATACTGGCTTATACAAAAGAAATTCATAAACTCCAACAACAAAAATTTACAAATTTCAATATTTTTATTATAAATCACCTCAGAACCAATAAATATACAAATCGAAAATACACAAACATATGTATATATAACTACGCGTTACTACATATAACTAGTAATGTATAGTAATATATAGTAATGTATAGTAATGTACAGTAATGTATACAGTCTGTTGAACACTGTAACTTGAAGCAGATGTAACTTCAACCAAAATTTTTGACACCTTCAAGGAGAGGATCAATGGCCTTCATTAAGCTGCAATTATAAAATCAAAACTAAAAAAATTATTTAAGTGCAAATCAACAAAAATTGAAGAAACATCAAAACACTCAAAAATCAACAAACACTACGAGAGAGAGAGAGAGAGAGAGAGAGAGAGAGAGAGAGAGAGAGAGAGAGAGAGAGAGAGAGAGAGAGAGAGAGAGAGAGAGAGAGAGAGAGAGAGAGAGAGAGATATGAACATTTTATATAAGTTTTAGCAAAAGTTGCCCTTAGAATTATATAAGTGCTTATGGAATAAAAGGGCTAATCCTACTCCTATTACTATTACATATAATGTCCTTAATAATAAGGCCCACCAAGGGGTAGAAGAGTACGATAATAAATACCTATTGTTAGAGTATGTGACCAACAAGCCAACTTGTAGTTGTGGTCTTTCCATATTTACTTGTAAATAAACTATTTTCGTAATTAATTAACTTCTATTTTTGGTATGATATATCTATTGTCCCATTTTATTAGGGGTAATATGCCATGAGACCCTCAAACGAAACTTAATTTCAACTAAATGACAAGTTTAAATCCAATCTTTTAATTAAATTCTTAGATTGAAATAATATATGAGCCACGTCTTTAATTTTCTTTTATCCCTATCTTCCCCCTATACCCTAAACCATATAACCTATACATTCACGTTTCTTCAGTTTAGATTTATTTTTCTTCCTTTTGTTTTCTCTCTCTCCCACGTTCTCTCTCTTTCACCGACGTTGTCTCTAACCGTTCTCTCTCTCACATTTTCTCGTATCTCCCTTTCTCTCTCTTCTCTCTCTCATTTTTCTCCAGTAGCAGTATGAAGGCCGCCGTCGCCGCCGGCAACGGAGGGAGAAGGAGCATGGGCGGCAGAGGGCGTCGTGGTGGAGGTGGCGGCTGCAGGAGGCGTAGTGGAGGCGGCGGCGACAACAAGAGGCGTGGTGGGGGCGGCATGAGGCGTGGGTAGAGAGTGCGGCGAGATGGGGTTGTGTGGTGGGGGGTTGTGGTTGGTTGGGGTGTTATTGAAAGCATATTTTGACTAATTAATTACATCTAATTTTCTTATCTCTTAAGAAATTTTGCTTGATTTTGGTTCATATAGCGGATCTAGGTTTTTCCAAAGTCGGTAGGTGACTACAGTCACGGCGGCTGCGAGCAGTAACTGCTAGGGTTGGTGGCGACTGAAAAATGTTGGCGGCAGGATTTTGTCGTAAACCATAGTACACTGTAATATACTATAATATTGTATACCCTAGTATACTATATAATACACCGTAGTATACTATAGTCTAGTACAGACAAATAGAAAAATATGTAAATTGAAAAAAATAGCATGTTTGTTTTTGTGATTTCCAATATTATGTAGAAAAAAAAAGAAAAAAAAGAAGTTTTTATAATAGTGTATAAACTGATAAAATGAAGAAAGAAAAAAAAGGAAGATAAACGGATATTTTGTAAAAAACATGTTATATGGAAATTTGAAAATATTATATGCATAATAATTAAAATGATAAATACAGTTTGTAATTTACTTAATGCATATTTCAAATTTGTGAGTGGAGGGGCATTTTTGGAATGAATTTTATAAAGGATGTGAAGCAAATGTTTTGTTGGACTTGTCATTTAGTTCTAATAAGTTTTGTCACTAAGGTCCTATATCATAAGGCCCCATTTTATTATGCATAGACATTCCTTGTAGTTATTATCAAATTATTATGAATTGATATAGGAGAATAATGAGATAGTTCATTTAGTAAGATACCCATAAAACAAGTTCCTAGTCGATGGGTTACGTCAATAATTAGGATAGTGGTCTTTCCTGTTTGAGACTAGCACTTAGTGTAAGTGAGTTGAGTCTCATCGGCTACAAACTAGACATTGACATACATAAGTGGGTGCTCATAGTCGATCGGTTCACTGAACTCCCTCATCCTAGAATATCTAAGTGGTTCCCATTTATTGAGTAGAGGTTCTATGATTATAGTTGTAAATTATTAGTTCATAGGAACTAATACATCATGCGACTTCATTACAAGATCACCTATGTTGTGACTTATCCCCGACTCTCGTCAAAGACCGCTCCAAGGGCCAATGTTTGCGCACAATCCGAAATCTAATGGGATTCTGTGGATTGTAGTTAGGGATTTGACCTATTGCTTAACTACATGAATGTCATACGTTTTCTTCAAATATATAATCCTAGGAATCTTCGGCGAATTAGAAAGTGTAGTGATTAGAAAAAATAGTTTCTCTTATAAGTCAAACACGAATGGACTTTATAGTTTTGGAACGATCCTAGTTAACGAATAATATTAGAGGACTCGGTGAACCAATGCCTCTAGTTCGATCTGCACATATATTTTGTCAAAGGGACCGTATTGTACATAAAGTATAATTTAAGGTTCTTGCAGGCACGTCATTCATTTTTCTCTACGGAATCATGACACATAGTTGTTAGTCGTCAATCATGATTCGTTGGGCATTAACTGATATGATCCACGTGAAGATTAATATATGTTTTAATCTTAAGTGGAAAAATTAGGACGAGTATGTGATCGAATATATGATTATTCGAATTTTAAAAGACGCCCACCACTAGCTTACACCTAAATCGTTGAGGGTTACACTTCTTGTGGAGAACATCATTTAATATGGTAAACTAAGACTAATTATTTGATCTTAGCTACATCGGAGTTTAATATGATTGAATCTAAAATTCGTAATAGTCGATTATGAATTAGAAGAATAAGAGGAAAGCATTTTTATATATTTCAAGTGAACTTTCTAAATTGGAATTTTTCTCAATTTGGCATGTACCGCTGAAATAGAAGTTTCCAAATTGAAGTTTGAAAAATGCAATATGTTACTCGAAATGACAAGGAGATTACAATCGTCTGGAATATATAATTGTTATATTTTTTGGAGTTGTCATATGAGAGTTATTAGGAATCTAGGAATGAGTTCTAGAAGATTTCTAATCGGTTTGGGCAGTTTGAATTATAGGTCAAGTAGGAGACTTGACCTACAAGTCAGATAAATTTATGAATAAATAAGAGGTTTACGGTAGATAATTAATACACAACACAAGCTCTCTCTCTCTCTCTCTCTCTCTCTCCCCTCTTGTGTTGCCGCCGTCATCGCCGGAAAATCTTTTTTCCTCTTCTTCTTCCATTTCTTTCACCTATTAAAACTATAGTTTTCTATTTCAAGTTATTTGGTGGAATTAATCTCTTCAATGTAAAATTCAATTTCCACGAAGAAGATTGACGTGGATTTCTCAACTAAGGACTTCGGTGAGACGACTGAGACAGCGTTCTAAGGATTTTACGTTCAACGGGTAAGTAACTCAATCCCTTTCATTTTAGTTATGAGTATATATATTTGATTACTTGAATTCGCAAGCTATTGTATTCGATTTATTTTAAAAACGTGAATTATGTGTGATAATTGATTATTCTTATAGATGGATTTATTGTTCACACAATTTGCATGATAAAAATGTTTTTAAACTTCCGCTGCATATACATGTCGATTCCCAAGAGTAGTATCAGAGCCACTAATATGATTATATGTTTGAATCCAAATAAACATGATTGTATGCGAATTAAATTCATTGTTTTTGTTTCGATTAATTTATGATTTGATTTGGGTTGTATTTTTTAGGATAAAACTAAGAAAAACGAATCTGATATTCACTTTTGTATATAGTAGCAGTTTTATTGAATTAGGATTGTTTAAAAAAATGATATAAAAAAAACAATTTAAATTCAGAATTTAAATACGAAATATTTCTTATTATATTTATTTTTTTGGAAAATTATTTTCAAAAAAATAAAATATTTCTTTAATAAATTTTAGTTGTTTGGATTTTTTTCAAAAGAATAAAATATTTATTTATTAATATTTTTCCAAATTCGTCAAAACTTCGATTGAACTTTAATTTATGAAATTAAAAATTCATCTAGCCCAAATTAAATGATTAACTGAAAAAATTACCAATATATTGTTTTATGCATGTTTAATATATTACATGTGTTAATTGATTAGTATGCATGATTATGTGATTTATAGTAATGTGTTATGAATGAATTGCATAGCACACAATAATTAAAGCATCGATCTTATTTGCTCAATTTATAGTTCAGAAGGGCCTAATTATTATTTGCATTATGCATGAGAATGTTTAGAATAAATTAGTAGTGAACTTAGGTTGTATGTTCCGTAAACGCAGTTAGATCGAATGCCTTAGAGAACATAGTTGTACAAATCTCAAACTATCTAAAACACGAATTCTGATGAGGCACCAATACGATCCTCTAAATCCCATTTGTGGCACCCCTCTCTCGATTACTCTTATTATATATAATCTCAGCGGAAGACTTTTAAAAATGATTATTGTGGATATAAATTTACGTAAAAAATTTTCTTTTTAAATCAGAGGGAGAGAGGTCACACTATACTAAATTAACACGAATACATGCTACATGCAAGACTAGAAAATAACTAGACATGATGGACTTAATGCAAGTTCGGACATATTTAGTGCAGAAACTTTAAAATTTAATTCCTCTTAAACTACTCATGCATATGACCCCAACATAATACCACACTATCTAACATGGATCTAGATCACTAAGTTAAAACAGTTTTAGAAGAGGCTTGGCCATTTGAGAGAAATAAATAAAATGACACAGTCACTCACTTTAAAATCTAGAACAGGGGAGGAAGTTTTGAAAATTCATAATAAATTCCTCACTGACCCAAAAACTACCAAATTTTACCCTAAGGCATAAAAATAAGTGTAAAACATTTTACAAGTAGAAACAAGGCATTTTGAGTGAGTAAAACTCCAGTTATACTAGAAAACACCCGAATGACCCTGTTTCAGTGCAGTAGTGAGAAATAAATTATAACTAATTGAATACTTACCCAAATCATGCAAAAGACCTACCAATATGATGAGAACAGAGAGATAAGAGACTCCTAAAATTGAATGATTTTCTAAGCGGAGCACCTATATGAAAATAATTTTCAAACATCAAGACAAGACACAAAGAGGTTACTAGCCGAAAAGCGTGCATGCATATAGATAGTAAAAATTCGCTTTCGCTTACAAAAGACTACAGATTACCAATTAAATATCCAAAATGGGGTAATCCTAATTACTATTACATATATCGTCTTTTAATAATTTCCACCGATCGGAGGAAGCGAACGGTATAAAATACCTAAAACCGTATCAAAAGTTTTTTTTACAAGCATATTATACAAATAGAACCACATAACTAAATTAAGAGCCAACACAATCCACAACCCCTCCATACGATCTCCTTCTGATTCTCGAGCTCGATTCCCAACTTCTCTCATCGGGCTCCAGATCGGGTATACCTACAAACATACAACACCTATATGAGCCTTTGAGGACTCCATGAGAATCTTGAAGTATTATCGAATGCACATAACACATAGAGCATACATATATCTATATATATACATACATATATCTTATACATGGACATGGAACATAAATTAAACAATCATATACTTCCCTTTTCGTCGGAGTTCTTCATCACATAATTGTCACACGCATAGAGTGAGATAATTCTCACTTTTATAACCCTATGATCCCAAGACCATAGAGTGAGAATATCCCACCTTTATAACCCTATGCCATGACACGTATTGAAGATTATAGAATGAGAATTTCTCACCTTTATAACCCTACGATCCCTAGACCATAGAGTGAGATTTTCCCATCTATATCCTCAACACCATAATGCAACATGCATGACTTGAAAAATCATCGGGATCTCTCGGAAGAGTCAATCTAAGTTACCGATAAATAACCTCATATATTCCGAATCTGTCTATCTACGTGGGATCAAACCACCCCTAGGCCCTACGGTACCGACTCGCCGTACCCGGGAAATTTACCGTAACCTCGAAAGACTTTCCATCATAGTTTTATCTTTTAAAATTTCCTGACACTAATGCACCCACACATGCACCCTTCTACTTACCCTTCTCTCATCCTCACACCCAATGATCCACATAAGCAAGCAAGAGCACATAGAAAATACACATAAAGTTTCACAAAATCATTTAGCCATAAAAAAAACATAAAGTAACCGAAATCTTAACATGCAAAGACAATTTAACATCAAAAGTTCATTAAATCTAGCATTTTTACAAGAATAAAATTCAAGACTTCCATCCTTACATTTATTCAAGTAAATACTTTAGATCTTCACATGCAAGAGTATTTTAAATCAAGTTAGCACAAATTCTTAGTTCTTTCATCATTTTTCATAAAAACACTAGATCTTAACATGCAAGATTTTAGACCAACCATCAATCACAAGATCTTAACATGCAAGACCTTAGATCAACAATCAATCACCAAATCTTAACATGCAAAGCCTTAAAACAACAGTCAACACAAGATCAACACATGCAAGATACCAAATAAACCAAATAAGCAATTTTAAGCATTTTACCTCAAAAATTCGAAAGTTCTTTAGTTAAGCCAAAAATTCATTTTCTTTTCACAAATCAACAATCAAACACTAGATAAGCACATGCAAGGCACTAATTAAGCCAAATAAGCAATTTAAACATTTTTCCCCTAAAAATCCGAAAGTTTCATGGCTAAGCCAAAAATTCATTTTCTTTTCACAAATCAACAATAATATATTAGATTAACACATGCAATGCACAAATTGAGCCAAATAAACAATTTAAAGAATTTTTCCCAAATTTTCGAAAAAGCATAAAACTTCAAGAACAAAGTTATCTTTTCAAAACACTAACATGCAATCATCATCTAAGCCATATAATTACATAATATGCAAGGATAAACACATAAAACACATAAAAACCGAAAATACAAGTGGTGTTGCATGTTTGAGCAAGAATTCAAGAATTCTCACCAATCTCTTTAGAGGAAGGATTTGTTAGCTCTTTTCTCTCTAAAACAAGAAGAGATTAAGAATTAGTTTATGTATTAAGAAAAGAAGAAGAAGAATAAGAAGAACTTGGATGAAGAAGAGCTAAGCTCTTTTCAAAAAAAAAAAAAAAAAGAAAAGAAGAGGAAGAAGAAGCTTACTCCTAAGCTTGGCCGAAAATTCTCCTTTTGTTGAAATAGAAGGAGACCTTAAACTTATAGATAGTGAGATTGAAGGTGGAGAGTGTATTTTGATCCTGGGCATTGGATGTATTTATAGAGTTTTTGGAGAGTTCAAAGCCAATGGAGAAGAAAGGAAAATACATCTTTTTGTGGGGGTAATTTTGAAATTTTTTAAAATAGGAGTGGTGGTGGTTCTTGGGTGGTTCAAGCTTGAGAAGGTGGTGGCTATGGTGGAGGTGTTATGGTTGCCGAAAAATGAAGGGGAGATGAAGAAGAAAGACATTTGGTCTTAAAGTGGTGTGTGGGAGTGGAAAAGCAAGCCTAGTCTAGAGGGTAGGGAGGCTAGCTTTTAGGTATTTCTTTCTATGCTCAAAGTACAACCACACTAATGCATGTCTACTACTAATATATTTCCTAAGCACATAATTCACATAATCACATGATTCATATAATCACATAATTCACATAATCGCATAATTCACGTAATCACATAATTCATATATTTCACATAATTACCTAATTCACGTAAATACTAACCATGCAAGAATTATTATAAATTCTAATTTCACAAATATGCACATAAAGGTGGTAAAATTTATGTTACCGAAAATGCGGGGTGTTACAATCTTCCCCCCTTAAAAAAATTTTGTCCCCAAAATTTGTACCTTTTTCAATTAGTTCCGGATAACGACTCACAATCTCATCCTCAAGTTCCCACCTTGACTCATCCAGAGAATGGTTTCTCCAAAGGATTTTGGCTAGGCGAATTTCTTTGTTTTGGAGTTTCCTAACTTTTCGGTCTAATATTTGGGAGGGTTCTTCAGTAAAGGATAGGCTTGGGGATAAATCAAGTGGTTCGGTTTCAAGGATGTGGTTAGGGTTGGGAATATATTTTCGGAGCATGGAGACGTGAAAGACATTGTGGATCTTGGATAGTCGAGGTGGTAGGGCGAGGTGATAGGCTTGGCCACCAATTCGGTCGAGTATTTCGAAGGGTCCGATGAATCGAGGGCTTAACTTTCCTCGTTTTCCGAATCGCATGATTCCTTTGAATGGAGCGACTTTCAAGAATACGTGGTCACCGGCTTGGAATTCCAACTCTCGTCTTCTTTTATTCGCGTACTTTTGTTGGCGATCTTGGACGGTTCTCATTTTCTCTCGAATATTCTTGATTATGTCGACGGTGTGTTGGACTAGCTCGGGTCCTAATAATCTTCGCTCTCCTACTTCGTCCCAATGGATTGGAGAACGGCATTTTCTTCCGTACAAGTCTTTGTAAGGTGCCATTCCGATCGAAGATTGGAAGCTATTGTTGTACGAGAATTCGATGAGAGGTAGACGGCTTTCCCAATTACCACCAAAATCCATTATACATGCTCGAAGCATGTCTTCGAGGGTCTTGATTGTCCTTTCCGATTGTCCGTCGGTTTGGGGATGGTATGCCGTGCTAAAGGCTAGACAGTTTCCCATCGTTTCGTGCAATCTTTTCCAGAAATTGAAAGTGAATCGGGGATCTCGGTCGGAGATGATTGATATCGGAACGCCGTGGAGTCGGACGATTTCTCCGATATAGAGTTCGGCCAACTTTTCGAGACTAAAAGTGGTCTTGACCGGTAAGAAGTGTGCGGACTTAGTTAGGCGATCGACTATTACCCATATCGAATCGGATCCTTTAAGAGTCTTTGGGAAACCTTGAACAAAGTCCATCGTTACTCTTTCCCATTTCCATTCGGGAATAAGGTTGGATTGTAGAAGCCCACCGGGCCTTTGGTATTCCGTTTTGATTTGTTGACAAATTAGACATTCGGATACGTATTTGGCTATTTCCTTCTTCATGCCTGGCCACCAGTACAAATTCTTCAAGTCTTGATACATTTTGGTTTCACCCAGATGGCAAGAGTAGGGCGTTTTGTGACCTTCGTCGATAATTAATCCTTTTATCTCTTTGTTTGCCGGAATGCAAATTCTCCCTTGAAATTTCAACATTTTGCCGTCGTTTATCGAGAAATTTGGATTTTAACCAGTTGCTAAGCCTTCTCGGATTTTGACAAGTTGATCATCATGGTCTTGAGCGGACTTGATAGTTGGTTCGAGCGGTGGTTTAATGATCAAGGCGGACATGGATTTTCGGCTAAGAGCGTCGGCGACAACGTTGGCTTTACCGGGATGGTAAAGGATTTTGCAATCATAGTCCTTGAATAATTTAAGCCATCTTCTTTGCCTCATATTGAGCTCTTTCGGAGTAAAGAAGTACTTGAGACTTTTGTGGTCAATGAAGATCAAACATTTTTCGCCATAAAGGTAATGTCTCCAAATTTTGAGGGCGAACACGACTGCCGCGAGTTCCAAGTCGTGTGTCGGGTAATTCTTATCATAGTCTTCTAATTGTCTAGAGGCATAGGCAATTACGTTCCCATTTTGCATTAGGACGGCTCCGAGCCCGTGCTTGGAGGCGTCACTATAGACCACATAGTTTCCGGTTTTATCGGGTAGAGCGAGGATTGGTGCCGAGGTTAATCGCTTCTTGAGTTCTTGGAAAATGGAAACTAGACTCGCATTCGGGAGTCCATTGATACTTGACTTCCTTTCGGGTCAAACGAGAGAGTGGAGAGACTATCTTGGAAAAGTTTGGAACGAACCGTCGGTAGTAGCCTGCAAGGCCGAGGAAACTTTGGATTTCTCCGTCATTACAAGGGATTGACCAATTACAAACGGCTTCAATTTTGCTTGGATCAACGGCTATGCCTTCCTTGGAAATTACGTGACCAAGAAAATGGACTTGTCTTAACCAAAACTCACATTTGGAAAACTTCGCATAGAGTTGGTTCTTTCGGAGAGTTTGGAGCACCATTTCCAAATGATTCCGATGTTCTTCATCATTTCGTGAATACACTAAGATATCGTCGATGAATACGATCACAAATTGATCGAGATATTTGCGGAAGATTCGATTCACGAGATCCATGAAATCGGCTGGGGCGTTGGTTAGACCAAACGACATCACTACAAATTCGTAATGGCCGTAACGAGTCCGAAATGCGGTTTTCGGAATCTCTTCCTTCTTGATCTTCAATTGATGATATCCGGAACGGAGGTCGATTTTGGAATAGACCGTGGAGCCTTGAAGTTGGTCGAAAAGGTTGTGAATTCTTGGCAATGGATACTTGTTTTTTACGGTGACCTTGTTGAGTTCTCGGTAATCGATACACATTCGGAGGGTTCCGTGTTTCTTTTTCACGAAGAGTACCAGAGCACCCCATGGGGAAAAACTAGGGCGGATGAACTTCTTGTCGATAAGATCCTGAATTTGGTCTTTGAGTTCCTTTAGTTCTAATGGCGCCATGCGGTAAGGTGCCTTCGAGATAGGGGCGGAACCGGGGATCAAATTAATTTCAAATTCGATTTCGCGATCGGGCGGAAGACCGGGGAGATCTTCGGGAAAGACATCGGGAAATTCGCAAACGGTTGGCACTTTGGAAATGTCGGCTTTATCTTCGTTGAGAGCTTCCACTATGTTGACCAAATGACATAGATGCCCTTTTTGAATAAGTTTGCCCGCTTTGATGGCGGAAATGATAGGAATCGACGGATTGTACGAGCTTCGGAATTCGAGAAAACTTCCATTCGGTAAGGAGAAACGAACGGTTTTGTGAGCGCAATTAATTTGGGCGTCGAATTTTGATAACCAATCCATTCCGAGAATTATTTCGAAATGTTTAATGGGTAGAATGATTAGATCGGAGGCTAGGGTTTGGCTATGAATCTGAATAGGGCACTCTTTGATGATGAAATTGGATTTAAGTTCATCACCGGAAGGAATGAGTATGCTAAACAAGGCATCGGCTTGACTACGGACTAGGTGGAGTTCGGCAACGAGGGTACTTGAGATGAATGAGTGAGTTGATCCGGAGTCGATGAGGGCATACACTGAACTATTATACACATTAACGGTACCTGCGATCATTGACGGGTCGGCTTCGGCTCGGTCTCTAGTCATGGCGAATACTCGTCCCGGCACTTGTCTCGGGGCGATAGGGCAGTCTCGGACCATGTGTCCGGGCTTCTTGCATCGAAAGCAGTGGTTAGTTCCGGCAACACAATCGCCTGAGTGTTCTCGCTTGCATTTAGGGCAAAAGGGTTTGTTGCTCGGGGTCACGGTTGCTCGGTTGATCGGTTGCTTTCCTTTGGCATTGTTGAGGTTCGGTTTCTTCCATGGTCGAGAAGAGGCATCGTGAGGAGGTCTCCATTGTCGGATTTCCATCTCATCTTGCCCGGCTTCCAAGGCTTTGTCCACTACTCGGCGGAAAGTAAAGGCAGAGGTTAGTCGAACGTCGCGCTTGATTATCGGGTTGAGGCCTCTTAGGTAGTGATTCATTTTCTCGGTGTCGTCTTTGGATATGAAAGGTGCGTAGAGGCTTCCTTGCTCGGAACGGCGAGTGAATTTGGCAACGGTTAGGTTTCCTTGTTTGAGTCCGAGAAACTCCTTAAGCTTTTGTGCTCGAACATTCTTGGAAAAGTACTTTTCGAAGAAAAGAACTTTGAAAGCTTCCCAAGTTGTATTTGCTAGATCGATCCCACTCTTTGCGCCTTCCCACCAATTTCGGGCTTCGTTTTTCAACAAGAATAGTGTGCAACGGATTCGGTCGCTGTCATTCATCACCATGTATTCGAAAATAACTTCGAGGGATTTGATCCATTCTTCGCCAACAGTTGGAATTGGGCCGCCGTGGAATTCGGTAGGATGCATTTTGAAGAATCGCTCGTAGGTGGCTTGTGGGGCTGTATTTCTAGGTGGGGGAGGAGCAGGAGGTGGAGGAGGGTTTCGGTTTGGAAGGTTAACAAGGCGGTTGATTTGTTCATTTTGTTCTCGGACGAGGGCGGTGAGGTCTTGGATGGTACGAGATTGATTGTGAGGATCGTTAGCGGCATTTTGAGCTCGAGTTCTTGCTCCCGACATTTTAATACTTAAACATATACAAACAATTCACATTAGACATAAAAATTCACATAAAACATATACCTGCACGAGTGCTCAGTTGGAGTCGTGCTTTGAGAATCGTGAAGATCTTTAGGTCGTATGGAGATTTCCGGGATCGTTGCAATGATACCATGCAAGCTGTGGCACCCCTCTCTCAATTACTCTTATTATATGTAATCTCAGCGGAAGACATTTAAAAATGATTATTGTGGATATAAATTTACGTAACAAATTTCTTTTTAAATCAAAGGGAGAGAGGTCACACTATACTAAACCTTAATCAACCAATTAACACCAATACATGCTACATGCAAGACTAGAAAATAACTAGGCATGATGGACTTAGTGCAAGTTCGGACAGATTTAGTGTAGAAACATTAAAAATTAATTTCTCCTAAAATACTCATGCAAATGACCCCAAAATAATATCATATCATCTAACATGGGTAAAGATAACTCAGTTAAAACAGTGTTAGAAGATGCTTGTCCATTGGAGAGAAATAAATAAAATGGCACTGTCACTCAGTTTAAAATCCATAACAGGGGAGGGAGTTTTGAAAATTCATAATAAATTCCTCACTGACCCAAAAACTACCCAAGTTTACCCCAAGGCAGAAAAATAAGTTTCAAACATTTTTCAAGTGAAAACAAGGCATTTGAGTGAGTAAAACTCCAGTTATACTAGAAAACACCCGAATGACCCTGTTTTAGTGCAGTAGTGAGAAATAAATCATAACTAATTGAATACTTACCCAAATCATGCAAAATATCTGTTAATATGATGACAACAGAGAGATGCAGAGACTCCCAAAATTTCATGATTTTCTAACCGGAGCACCTATATGAAAATAATTTTCAAACATCGCAACAAGACACAAAGAGGTTACTAGCCGAAAAGCGTGCATGCATATAGATAGTAAAAATTCGCTTTCGCTTACAAAAGACTACGGATTACCGATTAAATATCCAAAATGGGGTAATCCTAATTACTATTACACATATCTTCTTTTAATAATTTCCACCGATCGGAGGAAGCGAACGGTACAAAATACCTAAAACCGTATCAAAAGTTTTTTTTACAAGCATATTATACAAATAGAACCACATAACTAAATTAAGAGCCAACACAATCCACAACCCATCCATACGATCTCCTTCCAATTCTCAAGCTTGATTCCCAACTTCACTCTTCGGGCTCCAAATCGGGTATACCTACAAACATACAACACCTATATGAGCCTTTGAGGACTCAATGAGAATCTTGAAGTATTATCGAATACACATAACACATAAAGCATACATATATCTATATATATATACATACATATATGGACATGCAACATAAATTAAATAATCATATACTTCCCTTTTTCGTCGGAGTTCTTCATCACATAATTGTCACACGCATAGAGTGAGATAATTCGCACTTTTATAACCCTATGATCCCAAGACCATAGAGTGAGAATATCCCACCTTTATAACCCTATGCCATGACACGTATTGAAGATTATAGAATGAGAATTTCCCACCTTTATAACCCTACGATCCCAAGACCATAGAGTGAGATTTTCCCATCTATATGCTCAACACCATAATGCAACATGCATGACATGAAAAATCATCGGGAATCCCTCGGAAGAGTCAATCTAAGTTACCGGTAAATAACCTCATATATTTCGAATCTGTCTATCTACGTGGGATCAAACCACCCCTAGGCCCTACGGTACCGACTCGCCGTACCCGGGAAATTTACCGTAACCTCGAAAGACTTTACATCATAGTTTTATCTTTTAAAATTTCATGACATTAATGCACCCACACATGCACCCTTATACTTACCCTTCTCTCATCCTCACACCTAATGATCCACATAAGAAAGCAAGAGCACATAGAAAATACACATAAAGTTTCACAAAATCATTTAGCCATAAAAAAAACATAAAGTAACCGAAATCTTATCATGCAAAGACAATCTAACATTAAAAGTTCATTAAATCTAGCATTTTTACAAGAATAAAATTCAAGACTTCCATCTTTACTGTTATTCAAGTAAATACACTAGATCTTCACATGCAAGAGTATTTTAAATCAAGTTAGCACAAATTCTTAGTTCTTTCATCATTTTTCATAGAAACACTAGATCTTAGCATGCAAGATTTTAGATCAACCATCAATCACAAGATCTTAACATGCAAGACCTTAGATCAACAATCAATCACCAAATCTTAACATGCAAGGCCTTAAAACATTAGTCAACACAAGATCAACACATGCAAGATACCAAATAAACCAAATAAGCAATTTTAAGCATTTTACCTCAAAAATTCGAAAGTTCCTTAGTTAAGCCAAAAATTCATTTTCTTTTCACAAATCAACAATTAAACACTAGATAAGCACATCCAAGGCACTAATTAAGCAAAATAAGCAATTTAAACATTTTTCCCCCAAAAATTCGAAAGTTTCATGGCTAGGCCAAAAATTCATTTTGTTTTCACAAATCAACAATCAAACACTAGATTAACACATGCAAGGCACTAATTGAGCCAAATAAGCAATTTAAACATTTTCCCCCAATTTTCGAAAAAGCATAAAACTTCAAGAACAAAGTTATCTTTTCAAAACACTAACATGTAATCATCATCTAAGCCATATAATCACATAATATGCAAGGATAAACACATAAAACACATAAAAACCGGAAATACTAGTGGTGTTGCATGTTTGTGCAAGAATTCAAGAATTCTCACCTCTCTCTTTAGGGGAAGGATTTGTTAGCTCTTTTCTCTCTAATACAAGAAGAGATTAAGATTAGGTATTAAGAAAAGAAGAAGAATAATAAGAAGAACTTGGATGAAGAAGAGCTAAGCTCTCTTCGAAAAAAAAAAAAAAAGAAAGAGGAAGAAGAAGCTTACTCCTAAGCTTTGCCGAAAATTCTCCTTTTGTTGAAATAGAAGGAGACCTTAAACTTATAGATGGTGAGATTGGAGGTGGAAAGTGTATTTTGATCTTGGGCATTGGATGTATTTATACAGTTTTTGGAGAGTTCAAAGCCAATGGAGAAGAAAGGAAAATACATCTTTTTGTAAGGGTGATTTTGAAATTTTCGAAAATAGGAGTGGTGGTGGTTCTTGGGTGGTTCAAGCTTGAGAAGGTGGTGGCTATGGTGGAGGTCTTATGGCTGCAGAAAAATGAAAGGGATAGGAAGAAGAAAGACCTTTGGTCTTAAAGTGGTGTCTGGGAGTGGAAAAGCAAGCCTAGTCAATAGGGTAGGGAGGCTAGCTTTTAGGTATTTCTTTCTATGCTCAAAGTACAACGACACTAATGCATGTCTACTACTAATTAATATGCAATTTTTTAAATCATGTGTGTGTGTGTGATGTCTGAAAATTCAAGAAAAATGAGGGCAGGATTTTCTAATTTTCTACATTAATTAAAAATCCTAAAATGCATGAGAAAATTTATTTTCTAAAATTTTGTGCATGCATAAATATGATGAAATGCTCATTTAAATTCACATGCAAGAATAAAATTCTAGTTTATGAAAAATAACTTATTTCGACATACTATCTCGAAACATATTTCCTAAGCACATAATTCACATTATCACATAATTCACATAATCACATAATTCACATAATCACATAATTCATATATTTCACATAATTACATAATTCACGTAAATACTAACCATGAAAGAATTATTATAAATTCTAATTTCACAGATATGCACATAAAGGTGGTAAATTCAAGTTTCATTTGAGGATCTGTGTTCTTACTGAAATGGATCACAGATTTTGAGGGGTTGGGCATTTGGCTCGACCATATGGAGAAATTTTCAAGGATTTCTTTAATGCAGTTGGCATCATCAGAATTGGCTCTACAAAATATGATCAGATTATCTGCAAAAAGGAGATGGGAGATAGAGGGAGAGGATCTGGAGATTTTAACTCCTTTGAAGTGACCCAGGCTTTCTTCAGAACTGAGCATTCTAGAGAGTAATTCAGTGTAAATGATAAAGAGGAAAGAAGAGAGGGGATCTCCCTGTCTAACTACTCTAGTCGGTTTTAATCACTCCAAATGGGGCACCATTACTGCGGAAAGAAAGAGTGGATGTTGAGATACACTCCAAGATCCAATCACATAATTTCCTGCAAAAACCAAGACTTTTAAGAATAGAGATTAAAAGAGGCCATTCAAGCCGGTCAAAAGCTTTGGCAAGGTCAATTTTGATGGCCATGAGGCCAAGCTTCCCTTTCTTGTGATGCAAATGATTCATGATTTCATGAGATGCAATGATATTATCATGAATGACTCTACCAGGAACAAAGGCCATTTGGTAAGGATAAATGAAAGAGTCAAGGTGGATTTTGAGCTCGGAAGCAATGATCTTAGAAATGATTTTGTAAGAGACGTTATAGAGACTAATTGGTCTAAAATGATCCACTCTAGCTGCATTGGCTGATTTTGGGATGAGAGCAATAAAAGTGTGGTTTTAAGATTTCAACAGAAAACTAGTTTTGAAGAAGTGCTGGACAGCAAGGATAATAGCATTTTTAGTGGTTCGCCAAAAACTTTTATAGAAAAGGGGAGGCAAACCATCCGGCCCAGAGCTTTTTTTTGATGCCATAGAAAAGAGAGTATTATTTATGGTTTTATGGCAAGGGATAGAGATGAGGGATTCATTATCCTGACTGGTGATGACAGAGTTGAAAAGATTGTCCACATTGGGGAGGAATGGGAAGTCATCAGGAGTAAAATCAGACCTGAAAAGGTCATTATAGAAGGTTTGAAAGCAATTCCCAATCAAGTCCCAATCAAAAACCACATTGTTATTCACATCCTTAACAGAGGAAATCAGGTTATTTCTATTGTGCAGAATAGTGGTGAGGTGAAAGTAATTTGTGTTTGCATCACCCTCAGAGAGCCATTTTTCCTTTGATTTTTGGTGCAAAAAAATAGTCAGCTTTTTGAGAGTCTCATCAAGAGCAGTTTGCAGAGCCTCATCCAATGCAAGATTGTCAGAAGTTTGCTCTTGTTTTTGGACAGCAGCAATATCAGTTTGTAGAGTAGCAATTTGAGAATGAATATTGCCAAATTGGGTAGAATTCCAGTGCTTAGAGCTTTCTTGACATTGAGAGTTCTAGAGGAAAGCTTGAAAGGGGGGGGGACCCAGTGACAGCTTTGTTCCAACTAGAGTTAACAATATCAAAGCAAGACTTATCAGTCAGCCACATAGCTTCGAATTTGAAAGGTTTAGGAAGGTTTATGTGGTTAATGGATATGTTGAGGAGAAGAGAGGTGTGGTCAGAGGCTATGGCAGGAAGGTGGGTAATGGAAGCATGGGGGAAAGAAGTGAGCCAGAGGGAATTCGCAACACCACGATCAATTCTTTCTTGGATGTTTGCAAGTCCGCTTCTTTTGTTATTCCATGTGAAAGAGTGGCCATGGAAGCCTAGGTCAATGAGACCAAGGCTATTGAGTTGGGTAGTGAGAGTGTGGGTAGAACTTGAGGCAAAAGGATTTCCTCCATACTTTTCACTTTGGGCAGTGACCTCATTAAACTCACCAATCATGATCCAAGGGTTGCTTGAATTGGGAGCAAGAGTGGAGATAAGGTTCCAGAACAGAGTTTTACCAGAGGGGATGCATGGGCAATAGATGCCAGTGAAGAACCAATGAGGGGAATTTGGGTCAGAGCTAATTAGAGCATGAATGAAGAAGTTGTTGTGGGAGATTACTTGAAGATGAACATTGTTGCTCCAAGCAAGAAAGAGCCCTCATGAGATTCCAACAGGACGAACACACAGAGAGTTGGGGAGAGAAGCAGAGGAGAAATCTTTGGTGATAGAATCAATGAAGGAGGTTTTGACTTCAGAAAGAAAAACGAGCTCAGGTTTTTTTGCCTTCAAGAGAGCCTTGAGGGCACGAATTGCCTTGGATTTAGCCAACCCTTGGCAATTCCAAGAGATAGAGATCATGGCGATTATTTCTGGGACGCCTTTGGGTCTTTGAGATTGGTAGATTTTTTTGGTGAAGTTTTGCTTGTGACTGTGTCCACAGGATTCTGGCTATATGTGATTGCATGGATGATCACCGCACTTCTGGAGCCTCTGTGGAGTGTTGGGTTTCCATTCGGAGTTCTCAGAATAGAGAAAACCTTTCTACTTGTTTTAATATCACTGAGGGGAAGTAATGAGAAATTCAATATTTGATTGCCAGTGTCATAGTTGGTGGAATGGTTAGGGTCAGGCCAAAAGTAAGGGTTTTCATCATCAAGGGTGGAGGGTTTTTGTGCTGGAGAAATCATAAGGGACTTGAGGTCTGGGAGATCAATTCTTTGTTTTTTCAGGGGTGAGGAGCATGCATTGTCATTTGGGTTTCTTTTTCCCAGGATATTTGGTTCAGTTAATAGTTTTGACTGAAATTCAAGGGGGTATGGTGAGGGATTAAAGTCCTTTTCCTGTGTTTCTGGGCCAAGAGGAATTTTTAAGATGGTGGTCCCAGATGACTGTGTCAGATGGTGAGGCCCAATTTCTTGTTCGATAGAAAGAGAGAAGGGGGCCATAATGGGCTTGGGGGTATTTAGTTTTGTTTGGATTGTGTTGTTTGGAAGCCCGATTTCGGCTGCTAGCTGGCGGTGAGAGGGGATGTTTTTTTTATTTTTTGTAAAGTAAAATCCCCGCATTAAAGAGTCGGATCTTTGATCTGATATTGAATCAATATTTAAGGTATTTTTATTTGAAAGGTCAACCTCAAGGGGTAAAAGGTGAATTAGTTTGGCAGGGCTTAGGTCTTGGTTAGGCACGTGGGTGATGGGTGGAGGGAGGTGATTGGTTGATGTGGACGTTTTTGTGACTGGTCCAGTCAGCGGTGGTGGGTTCCCGGAGGAGTTTTCCGGTGGTTTTGGGGAGCGGAGAAAAGCTTCTGTAGGATGAAGGTGAGGGTTTTTTAAGTGGGGGTTTTCTGCTCTAAGCCAAGCACCGTAACCGCATATTGATTTCTCCATATCAATCCCATCAGTGATAACAGAACAAGCATTAAACTTGTGACCCATAACACCACAGAAGTAACAGAATTCAGCAAGTCTTTCATACCTGATTTCAAGAATAAGACCAGGAGCTCCTTGTCGTGGGAAGAAGTTATTATCAACAAGCGGCTGGGTTATGTCGATTTCAATTTGGAGTTTGAGGGATTTTTTCCATCTGTGAGAGGGGGAATGGAGGTCAGCAGCTTTAAGGAATCTTCCAAGTTTATTACCGATAGTGGAGCCAGTATGGGAATTTATGAGATACACGGGGAGGTTAAAAACATGGACCCAGAAAGCTGTTTTGGTGAGATCAATCTCCGACAGAGCTTTATCAGGGGGCCAATGTTGAAGAATGACCTGAGCATCACGGACTGTCCATGAAAGATTGAGGATTTTCCGTGCGTCTTCAGGGCTTTCGAATATGAAAGCAAAGGTGTTTGGCTGGATTTGATTGGTGAGGACCTTTTTGCTAGGGTTCCAGGCTTTTAGAAGTGAGGTCTTGAAAGCTGCCATGTTGATGTTTTTGGAGGAGTTTAGTGTTGCCAATATTGTGAATTTATTGGAAAACGTGTGGTTATCAACAGATTTTTCAGAGCATTCAAGATGGTGGGTTTCATTTATGGCGAATGATTGGTTTGGTGATTGGTCCATGGGGGATTAAATGAGGAGATATGAAGTCAGAATGGAAGGAAAAAAAAGAGAGAAAAGAAGCAGAGGAAAAGAAAAGAAGAAGAGGAAGAAAAGGGGACGAAGAGTCAACCGGAGAAGAAAGCACCAAAGCAATGGAGGTTCCTACATAGAGGAGGCTCTACAGGGGAGAGCAGAAATTCCAGCAGTACGGTGCGCGGTGATTCATACACTTATATTTTGTGCTGATCCTGTAGACGTAATATAAACATCAAATAGTAAGGTGACACATCACATTAATTATCATGTTTCTTTTTTCTTTTTCTTTGTTTTCAGAATTATTTTCTCCACGACCATATACTTTGCCTCCCAGATAGGAGACAACTCCCATATGACTAAATTGGGAGATAGTGTTGATAGCGACTATATAAACTTGATAGTAACTATACAAACTTTCGATTATACTAGAAAGGTGGACGTGCGTTGCACGTCTCGTGTTAATAGTAAAATCTATTTTTTATGGGTTCTTTTGCAAAAACCACCATAATTTTAATCGGGCCCAAAATGAAGTTCTCAAAATTTTTAATTCAATCCCAATATTTCTAAAAAGCCATCTTCCCCAATCAACCCGAAACCAGATTTCTCTTCTCCACCACACACCTACAACTACCAAAAGTTTCCCCCACCATCAAATAATCCATTACAAATCAACAAATAAAAGGGAAGTTGAAATTCAATTCAAGCCAAAAATGAAATGCATTTGCAATTCCATTACATACCGTATATTTGTGTGTGTTTGTGTGTAAGACCCACCATTAGAGCACGTAAAGGGGAGCTTGAGCAAAGACAATAAACTCCTTAAGCCTCCTAACTCTAAATCAATGGCCTATTCCCTCGTCATTTCCCTGCGTCAGACACCATTGAGGTTTTTTTTTTCTTTTTTTGTTTTCCTTTGCCTATTTTCCCCACACAACACAAAAGAGGCCAAATAAAATTTAACAACTAAGAAAATTTGTCTTAAAACTAACAAGAGCCATCTTCCCTTGTTCTTGAGGTAGTCGGTCGTCTTCAACTCCACAGCCGTCCCCAAAGGGAAGATTTTTCAAACTTTTCTTTTTCTTTTTTTCCCGATTTTTTGTGTTGTAGTGTGGGGTATTTGGCTTGTTCTACTTAGGCATGGTTTCGTCATTTCATGTAAATCAACACCCAATTTTAATGTTAGGGGCAGTATGCTTTGCAAAATAAAATATATGGAAGTCTTTGCTAATTTTTTTAACAAAAGGGTCTTTTTGGCCATTCGAAAATTACACAGGGGTTCTATGCAATTAGCTCATTTTTTATGCTGCATTTTGTCTGGTACAATTTCTCACCAAAATAATATTACATATGTAATTAGACTAATAAATTATGTAATACATAAAGATCTATCTTGGTTTAGTATTGAAATATATATGTTATTTGACACTTGTTACTATATGCATGTTCAATTGTTCTTTAAATTTAATTATTGGATGCTTTTCGTGTTCACATTCTTCACCAATTCTAACTTTACTTGCTTCTTCTTATAGATATATTAATTAAAAAAAACATGATTATGAAGATTTCCTTAAAATTCTGGCACTTGGTGAACATGCAAAAAGATATTATGGTTCAGTTTTTAGGTTTCTAGGAAAAGCATGACATTAAATAACAAATTAATTAGAAGAGAACCTGATTACATATATATGAGGAATACGAATATGAAGTGCGAAAACTGATTAGATAAAAAAAAAACCTATATAGCAACATACAAAACAACATTTGTTTAGGGGCACGCGAGCTCGCTGGCTCGGGTAGTGCCACTTCCCCATATGAATTGGAAGAATTCCACCTACGTACTTAATATCAGCGCTCTTGCTTAAAAATCGAAATGCATACAGTACTCCCTTTTTATAACTACACAAAAGATGTAATAAAATATTACGAACATGAAAATCTATAAGGACGTCAACTCATGTCTGATGCATCTTGTTTATTGTTGGTAATCATATTACAACAAAGAGAACAACTAAGACATGAAATTTCTTCTATCACTATTTGACATTTTTGTGACACTACTTGCATAAATCACGAGAAAATATTATGAGTTTACCTCCATAGATAGATTTGTAACGTACCTCGCAAGTCATAATCCAAATTTTATTAATTAGCCCACCCAAAATCCAAATTAATACCAAAAAAACTCTAAAATTTGTTTTTTTTCTTTTTTTTTTTCGTTTCTCTTTTTCCTATTTTCAGAAAAATCTTAAAAAAGTCTCGGGGGCGCTACCCCCGAACCCCCGAAAATTGAAGCCCCCCCTTGTACTGAATTCCTGGACTCGCCACTGATCGGCAAGACAAAAAATAATTTCATTTTAAACTATAAACCTTGTGTTGTGAATTCATTCAGGTGTAAATAAATGAAGCAAATTAATTGATATTTGAAAAGCATTTCGAAAAACTCTTCCCCGTAAATCTTGAGAGAGTACGATCGATGCAGGCACCAACCAAGGCATGACTTTCACACAGCTATAGTTCAACAAGCCTTACTCTGCTAGGTAATAACCGAAGAACTCAAAACTGCAATCGGGACTTCGGTAGAATTAGAAGACAATATACATACTGAACCACTTAATTTTAAATATCAGAGAAATACCAAAATAATTGATAAGATCACCTCATAATATGATCATGAGTAGTCCTAGTGAATCTTCTTCAATCCCAAGAAGAAACTAGTCGTTTTTTCAGGCAAATTGAACCCATTAACATTAACATTAAGTAATATATGCAATTCCAAATACATGTATTGTGCGAATTCTAAACGTTGCAGTGGATTGGCCGTACTTTTGTTCCTTAAATTCATTGCATCCCAACTATTCATTTGTTAAAGCATATTAACAAAGTACATAATTGCCCTTGAAATATTATATGCAGAAATTATTTTTAGGGGCATTTTTGTACGTACAAAAAAGGGAAGAAACTCATATGCAGTCATACTTTTATAAGTATAAATAATAAAATAAAATAAAATAAAATAAATAAAATAAAATAAATAAAATAAAATAAATAAAATAAATAAAATAAAATAAAATAAATAATAGTATGTATAGATATAGATATTTAGCTACTTATTCTCCATTTCAATTCAAATAAAGGCATTTTCAGATTTACGTAGACCTTTTGAAATTTTACTTTTGTTCTTTCGAAATCAGCTTTAACTTTTAAAACTTTACTTTTGTCATTTCTTATTTACCTTTACCTTTTAAAATTGTACTTTTGTCTTTTTAGATTTACCATGCTCTTTTCGAAATCTATTTTTTCCTTTCAAATTTACCATGATATTTTCAAATTTTACTTTTGCCCATTCAAAATTACCATGATCATTCATATTTTACTTGTGTCCTTTCAAGTTGACTTGGTCCATTCAAAATTTTACATTGCATTCTAAACTTCTTTACACAGTGATTTCACTATATAATGAGATGTTTTATACTATACAATAGTTCGCCTATTCACATCTATACTTATTTTAAGAAGACATCTATTTTCAAATTCACTCCCACTACTGGTTGGTCAATAGATGAAGATGTAGCTCTTACGAAAACAAACATTGCGGTGCCGGAGGATCCAATTCACGGTAATAGCCAAACTGAAGAAGGAATGTGGAAGAAAGTTATATCTACCATGAAACAAATTCTTGATGAGGAGGGAAAGACGTATAGTAATAGAACAAAAAAATGTCTTACTTAGTTGGTGGAGAAAATAAATTTATCGATATTTAAACCACTAGTACTCGACAAATAGAGAAGCATCAAAAGTTTGCGGTAGCGGGGAAACCTGATCGATGAGGTATTTTGTATTATTTAAATATTGCATGAAGTATATTAATTTTCAATATGTATTTGTAGTATACACTGGCATTGACTATCTATCGAAACAATACTGTGAAAATCTTTTAACTTGCAACATTGTTAGAAAGTTGGTATGGATTGAGTGATATTAAATGCGCAAAATGATATGGTAGACGAAAATGAAATGGAGTCATTTCATCCGCATTCCACATTTCCATCATCTCAACCAATGAATTCCCACGAGGTTATTCTCCACCACCTTATGTTTTACGAGATGAGCAGCCAATGGACTCATATGCTGACCAACGTGGTAAGAGACCCATTGGATAAAAAAACCATAATAACAAAGAAGTGTCGTTGCCTAGTTCTAATGCGGAATCTGATAATAATAATCAATTATAAATGCTAGAGGCTGGACGAAAGCTTTGGCATGATCTGAACATTGCGGTCCAACAAATGCAACAAGAACATATATAGAGTTATGTCAATGGATACAAGTGATTGCACACTAGGTACAAAAGCATATTGAATGTCGAAAAGAAGAGAGATACAAGTGAACCAAATCCATTTGATTAATTGTCATTGTCAGATTTATAGGGATACCATTTTCCTTTTGTCGGCCCACCAGGTTTTTAACGAGGCCCACTCATTCTTTAATAAAATTAATTGTGTTTTGCATTAATCGGTATTATTCTTATTGTTTTCCAGTTATTGTTGTATTGATGAGTACTATCCTTGTTGTTTCTCAAATGTTCTATTAGTTATTATTATCCGAGTTGTTTTTCAATAATTGTAGTAATTGGAGATTATTTCATTACTGTTATTTAAATATTATTTGATAATAACTAAAATAATTATAATTAATTATTATGATTATTATTATTAATTATAATTATAATAATAATAATTATCACTAACCAAGTTATACTTGGAACCCCTTTTTTAAATAAAATCTTTCCAATTAAAAGAATTGATGAACAGGGTTTTATAGGAACCTTTGATGGCAAAGAAAGTAATTTTCATTTCATTGCTGAACCATTTACTAGAATTCTTAATCAAATAAAAGATTCTTTTATATAGAATAAAGAAAACCAAATTAATTTTCTTAAACAAGAGATAAGTATTTTAAATGTTGATGAAACTCTTCAAAATCCTAAATTACATGATAAGATAAAATTTCTTAATAATCAGTTTTCTTTACAAATTTGTAATGATCATCCAAATACTTTTTGGGATAGAAAAAAACATATTGTCTCACTTCCTTATGAGGATAATTTTGATGAGAAAAAAATACCGACTAAAGCCAGACCTTGTCAAATGAATAAGGATTATCTTGAGCTATGCAAAAAAGAGATTGAAACTTTGCAGAATAAAGGGTTAATAAGACCCTCTCAATCTCCATGGTCTTGCACAACTTTCTATGTTAATAAACATGCTGAGAAAAAAGAGGGGTTCCCAGGTTAGTCATTAACTATAAACCTTTGAATACTGCTTTAAAATGGATTAGATACCCGATCCCTAATAAGAAGGATTTACTTGATAGGCTTCATGATGCCTTGTTTTTTTCAAAATTTGATTTAAAATATGGATGTTGGGAAATCCAAATTTATGAAAAAGATGTTTATAAAACAACTTTTAATGTTCCATTCGGTCAATATGAATGGAAAGTTATGCCTTTTGGTCTGAAGAATGCCCCTTCAGAATTTCGAAATATTATGAACGATATTTTTAATCCTTATAGTGATTTTATCATTGTTTATATCGATGATATTTTAGTTTTTTCTAAAAATATTGAAACCCATTTTAAACACTTGGATATTTTCAAGAAAATTGTTACTCAAAACGGTTTAGTTATATCTAAACCTAAAATGCAACTTTTTCAAACACAAGTTAGATTTCTTGGTCATAATATTGAAAAAGGGAAAATTATCCCTATTAATAGAAGTATTGAATTTGCCTCTAAATTCCCTAACCAGCTGACTGATAAAACTGAGCTTCAAAGATTCTTAGGTAATTTAAATTATATATCCCCTATATTAAAAATCTTGCTCAGGATACTGCTATCCTATATGATAGGCTTAAGAAAAATCCAAAACCTTGGACTGAGAATCATACTCAGGCTGTGCAGAAAATGAAGGACAAAGTCACTAATCTTCCTTGTCTCATGTTATCTAACCCAAATTGGGAAAAAAATTATTGAGACTGATGCCTCAGAAATAGGTTACGGAGGTATCCTTAAACAAGTTTCTCCAAATGATAAACAATAATATCTTGTTAGATTCCATTCAGGAAAATGGAATAATAGTCAGAAGAATTATGCTACTATAGCTAAGGAAATTTTAGCTATTCTAAGGTGTGTTTTAAAATTCCAAGATGATTTATATAATCAGAAATTTATAATTAAGACTGATTGTCAAGCAGCAAAATATATGTTTAGAAAAATTTTTAAACATGATGTTTCCAAATAAATGTTTGCAAGGTGGGAAGCCCAATTAGCCCCATTTGATTTTGATATAATTTATAAAAAAAGAATTGAAAAAATCTTCCTGACTTTTTAATCCGTGAATATAATTTACAATAATGAATAACTTTGATCAAAGATGGGTAACCAGGATGCATTCCTATGGCATGTCTATTTATAAGGACCGAGATGATATTCTCGAAAGGCTTGATTGGCAAATGGACTGTAGTCCAGATATTACTTCTTAATAAACAGCTAATAGCTTGATCATTTTATATTTCCAAGATGAGCCACTGCGAACAGGGAAATTCCTCTTATAGAGGAAGAGGAGGAAGAACAATTGCCCAACATGGGAATCAAAGGCTCATAGCCGAGAATATTGCCAATATTACATCATCCTCTTCAAGTAATACTTTAAAAGGAGGAGATGAACTTTTATTTAAAGAATTTATGGAATTCAAAGCAAAGCATGGTAATACCAGTCAAAACAACCCTTCTTACGCTAATGTTGTCCTGGAAGATGAGGTAGAATCTGATGATTTGCCCTATGAGCAGAATACATGCAAGGAGGTAATATTACTCCTAGAAGATAAAGATCTTCAATGGAAAGGTGAAATATGGCACCTTATGAATAGATATTTTAATACGGCATCATTTACTGTTGGTTCATACAAACAGCGAAATCCTTATGAAAATATTCTAAAAGCTACTAACTCCTGTGAAATTTCACACTTTTATCCAGGGAAAAATACACAAGCTTATAGCATCAGCAAAGTAATCAATAAGCAGATAATATCTGCAGAAGAATGGGGGTTAAGTACCCTAGGAGAAAAAAGAATATAGACCTGACCAAAAAATCCAGGTTAAGTACAATTATTAGGATTATGTCGAAGCATTTAATAAAGTTTTTTTATATAAGAACCCAGTAAGAAAACATACTTGGTTCTTCAAAATTTGTCCTTATGTTTATAAAAAGGATATTCCAAATTGGTTATACCAATGGTAGGTATCTTTTGGCCCGACTGTAAAATTTTTACCAAAACCTTATAAAGGTCTCTATGCAGAATGGGTGAAAATTTCACCAACTCTTATTGAAGCTGAACACACTAATAAGTGGATTGAGGGAATGCCCTTTTTACACTTCTATATTGAGTTTGATACTCCATGGATCTGGAAATGGGAACCAGAGTTGGGTCATACCCAACAAAATATACCCTGTATAAAAAGGGCAACTTACACCAAATTTTGGAAAAGAATGCTCAGGAAAAATGAGCACAGTGTCATTGAAGGACAAAAAACTATTAATAAGATCCAGGGTCATATCCAAGAATATAAAGACCAAATCCAGTTGAAGCAACAAAGGGAAGCCCCCAGCCCGTTTCAACATCTCTCAAGGAAATTAAACTTCTACAAATGACAGATGACTGACAAAGAATTAATTGCTTCTTACATGGAAGAAGTCAAAAAAGACTTGGTAAGAAATTTTGGAATTGAATATCATTCTAACATTTTTGGCCACCTCTTCACATGATGATGATGAATATT